>NC_080377.1:82554291-82854291 GCF_014773155.1 Arachis stenosperma
ACTCCATTGGTTTTGACAGTGTTGCATATCCTCAGGAAGGTGGATAAGTGTTGATGTGGGTCTTCAAGTGATCCTCCACCAAAAGAGCAATTATTCTGAACCAAAGTGATGAGTTGTGGCTTGAGTTCAAAATTATTTGCATTGACATTTGGAGCCAAGATGCTGCTTCCACAATGTCTAGGATTGGCAAAGGTATAGGAAGCCAAAACTCTCCTCTGAGGAGGATTTTCATTGTTGTTGTTTGCTCCTCCTGGTGGATTAGTTGAATGTTCCTCCATCTCATGAAATTCTTCTTCAGATTCCTCTTCTCCAACAATATTTTTTCCTCTTTCAGCTCTCCTTAACCTTCTGAGAGTCCTCTCATCTTGTTCATGAAGGTTTAGTGTGCTTCTTCTTGTACCTGACATACAAGCATGACAAAAGGAATTCACAAACCAGTGATGTTTCAATTTACTGCTAAATTGAAATTTTAGTTAGTTAAAACAATAAATCAAACAGTTAGTGGGTTAATCAAAATTAAAGAAAAAGTGCTTGATCTAGATAACCACCTCACTTAATCATTGTCAATCTAATCAATCCCCGGCAACGGCGCCAAAAACTTGATGGGATATTTTAGGTTGAGACAAGAATCTCTCCCAAAAATAACACCAATCTAACCGGCAAGTATACCGGGTCGCATCAAGTAATAAAAACTCACGGGTGTGAGGTTGATCCCACAGGGATTGAAGGATTGAGCAATTTTAGTTTAGTGGTTGAATTAGTCAAGCGAATCAAGATTTGGTTGATTGAGTTGCAGAATTTAAATTGCATTGAAAGTAAAGAGAGCAATGAGTAAATTGCTGAATCTTAAAGAACAAGAAATTAAATGGCAGAAACTTAAAGAGCAAGTAATGTAAATTGCAAAATCTTAAAGTGCTGGAAATGTAAATGACTTAAATTGTAAAGGGAATTGGGAGTTGGATTTGCAGAAATTAAACAAGGAAAAGTAAATTGCATCGAACAGAAGGATAATTGGGAATTGGGATTAGATCGTAGTTAAAACAGAAAGGTAAATGAATAAGTAAAGCAAGAGCAGAAAATTTAAAATGTGAGAATTGGATCTCAGGACCCAGAGACTAGAAAACTGAGTCTAGATCTCAATGCCCTTCCTAGATCCAACAAGAACAATAGCCAGGAAATTGTAGATTGCAAGGGAAATAGAAGAAGAGCAATTAACAGGAAGCTAAATTCAATTAAACAGTAAATCAAAAGAGAGATCTAAGGTGAGATTGAAACAGAATTCCTTCAATTCTCCAACCCAAGATCCCAGACAAGTGTAATTGAAATTGAAAGCTAAGAGGAAGAGAATGGACTTCTCCTTCCCCCGAAACAAGAAACTAAAGATCACTCTATAACTCAAAACTCAAGGAAAGCTCTCAGCAAAATTCTAAAAAGAGAACTCCCCAAACAAATTGAATTCTAGCCTATTTATACACCTTCTTCAATTGATCTTCAAGCCTTGGTTTGGGCCTTTGCTCTTGATGGAATTGGGTTGAAGGAGGCCTTGGTTGATTGCTCTTGAAATTTGGAAAGAGACCCAAGTGAATCAATTGAACCGGATGTGAGTTTTGCAAAGTTGGGTTTTTAAAGTTAGCCTCAAAGTTAGGGGCTAACTTCATGGCTAACTTTTTTTAGCAGCAAACCCCATTCTCTGCACTTCACGTTTGGGCCAACGTTAGGGGGCTAACTTTGTCCCTAACGTTGGCCTTGCTTCATGTTGGAATGGCGCCAACGTTAGCCTCCAAGTTAGGGGCTAACGTTGGCGCTAACGTTGCACACCCCTGGGAAACAATTCAAATGCCAACGTTAGCCTCCAAGTTAGGGGCTAACGTTGGCGCTAACGTGGCTAACCCCTGGGAGCAATTTCTCATGCCAACGTTAGCCTCCAAGTTAGGGGCTAACGTTGGCGCTAACGTGGCTAACCTCTGGGAGCAATTTTAGTTCCCAATGTTAGCCTCCAAGTTAGGGGCTAACGTTGGGGCTAACTTCAATTCCAACTTCATTTGTTCCTGGTTCAATCTCCCTTGATTCATTGTCTCATCTTAGCTTCTAGCCATTCCTTCTCACTTCAATCCTTTTCCAAGCTTTCTTCACCTATCATAAATCAACCAAACACATCAAAGCTATGCTTGAAATCATGAGATGATCATTCTATCCTAATATGCACCAATTATGGCATCAAACCTCATGAATTTGCATTAAATCATATATGGTTGGTTTAATCAAAGGAAGCATGAAAATCTACCTAACTTAGCTTGCTTAAGCCTCAAGAAAGTGCATAATCTAAGTGAAATTAAAAGAAAAAGACTAGTGAAACTAGGCTAAGATGACTTGTCATCACTGTCAATATTTGACTTCCTTGCACTCAAAGGAGCTTTTCTAGAGCTACAGAAATCCAAATGGAGCATTCTCAATGGCTATAGAAAGCTAACATCCAGGGCTTTCTAGATATATATAATAGTTCACACTTTGCTTTAGAATTAAAGGCCCAAAACTAGTGTTCTTATTGATCTTCAAATTGTTCTTGTTTTTCTTCTTGTTTTGATCTTTAAAATTTTAAGTTTGGTGTCTTTAGGTGTTTGTCTTTGAAAATTTCTATATCTTGTGTCTTTAGATCTAAAAATTTTAAGTTTGCTATCTTTTGGTAGTTTTTCTCTTTCTTCATTAATTAAAAAAAAAATAAAAAAGATATCTTTTCTAACTTTTTTTTATCATAATTTTCAAAAATATAAAAAAGATTTCAATTTTTAATTTCAAAATCATCATCTTATTTTATCTTAGTTTTAAATTTCAAATTCAAAACCTTTTCAAAAATCATATCTATTTTCAAATTACTATCTTATCTTTTTATCTTTCTTTAAAATTCAAAAATATTATCTTTTCTTATTTCAAATTCAAATTTTAAAATTCAATTTCAAAATTTTAAATTTCAAATTTCAAATTTCAAATTTCAAAATCAAATCTTTTTCAAAAATCAAATTTCAAATCTTATCTCTTCCAAATCTTTTTCGAATCATTTTCAAATTCTTATCTTATCTTTTCCAATTTCAATTTTCAAAATCAAATCTTTTTCAAATCTTTTGAATTTCTATCTTATCTTTTGTAATTTTAAATTTTAAATTCAAATCTTTTTTAATCTTCTATCTTATATTATTTTCAAATCTTTTTTAATTAGTTACTTGTTTTCTCTTTGTTATTTTTCAAAAGTTCCTAACTAATTCTTCTCTCTTCTAATTTTTGAAAATATCTTCTCTCTTTCTCTTTCTTCTTTTTCGAAAATTGATTATTTAATTTTCAAATCTTTTTAGTTAATTAGCTTTTTTTCGAATTTAATTAATAAATAAAATAAAAACAAAAATATTTTCTCTTTTTACTTCTAATTTTCGAATTTATGTCCCTCTCTTTTCGAATTCTTCTCCTCTCTTCTCTATCTTTGTTCTTCTTTCTTCTTCACATCTCACAGGGAGTCCTCTGTTCTTGAACATAGAGCTCCCATTCTTCTTCCTTCTTGTTTTCTTTTTCTTGTTTATGAGCAGGAACAGGGATAAAGAACCTCTCTTTAATTTTTATCCTGAACCTGAGAGGACCTTAAAGAGGCATTTACAACAAGCTAAAGCACAACACTCCGAAGGAAATCTCACAAGGATTTTCGAACAAGAAGCTGAAAGCATGGCAGTCGAGCCTAATAATGAAGGATAGCTGACCAGCAAGTGCACTGGGTCGTCCAAGTAATACCTTACGTGAGTAAGAGTCGATCCCACGAAGATTGTCGGCTTGAAGCAAGCTATGGTCATCTTGTAAATCTCAGTCAGGCGGATTCAAATGGTTATGAGGTGTTGATAATTAAAAGATAAATAAAACGGAAAATAAAATACAGTTACTTATGTAGTTCCTTGGTGAAAATTTTAGATAAACATTTGGAGATGCTTTGTTGCCTCTGAACCTCTGTTTTCCTATTGTCCTCATTCAATCATGCGTACTCCCTTCCATGGCAAGCTGTATGTTGGTGGATCACCATTGTCAATGGCTACCATCCGTCCTCTCAATGAAAGCATGTCCTCTACGATTTCCTGCATGGCTAATCAGCTGTCGGTTCTCGATCGTATCGGAATAGAATACGTTTATTCTTTTGCACACTGTCACTGCGCCCAACAGTCACGAGTTTGAAGCTTGTCACAGTCATCCCATCCCAGATCCTACTCGGAATACCACAGACAAGGTTTAAACTTTTTGGATCTCAAGAATGCTGCCAATTGATTCTAGCTTATACCACGAAGGTTCTAACGTCACAGATTCGAATGCTCTGTTGTCAGGAGAGGTGATTCAGATCCGTGGGTCAGAAACCAAAGAGAGTATACTGCAGCTGTCGTCCAATGACTACGTTGAACATCATGTAGACCGTTTTGGGGTTGTCAGGCACACGGATCTTGGCTAAGCGAGTAACGAAGATTGGGTGATTGTCACCTATCACCCCTTCATTCCGACTTAACTGAATGAAGTACAAGAGTATATCTTGGAGGAGAAGTAGGCGTGAATTGAATAGAAAAACAATAATACTTGCATTAATACTCGAGGAATAGCAGAGCTCCTCACCTTAATCTGTGAGGTGTAGAAACTCCACCGTTGGAAAATACATAAGAACAAGGTCTAGGCATGGCCGAATGGCCAGCCTCCCCAAATAGCATAATACATTAGAAATAGGGTTCAAAGACCCGATCAAAAGATCAAAAGTGGTCTAAAGATGTGAATACAGTAGTAAAAAGTGCTAGTTATACTAAACTAGTAAACTAGGTTTACAGAAAATGAGTAGATAGTGCAGAAATTCACTTTTGGGACCTACTTGGTGTGTGTTTGGGCTGAGCATTGAAGCTTTCACGTGCATAAGCTCTTCTTGGAGTTTAAACGCCAGTTTTGGTGCCAGTTTGGGCATTTAACTCTAGCTTTGGTGCCAGTTCTGGCGTTTTACGCTAGAAAAGGGTCTCTGGTGGGCGTTTGGACACCAGTTTGGGCCATCAAATCTCGGGCAAAGTATGGACTATTATATATTTTTGAAAAGCCCAAGATGTCTACTTTCCAACGCAATTAAGAGCGTGCCAATTGAATTTCTGTAGCTCCAGAAAATCCACTTCGAGTGCAGGGAGGTTAGAATCCAACAACATCTGCAGTCCTTTCTCAGCCTCTAAATCAGATTTTTGCTCAGGTCTCTCAATTTCAGCCAGAAAATACCTGAAATCACCGAAAAACATACAAACTCATAGTAAAGTCCAGAACTGTGAATTTTTCATAAAAGCTAATAAAAATATACTAAAAAGTAACTAAAATATACTAGAAACTACCTAAAAACAATGCCAAAAAGCGTATAAATTATCCGCTCATCACAACACCAAACTTAAATTGTTGCTTGTCCCCAAGCAACTGAAAACAAAATAGGATAAAAAGAAGAGAATATACAATAAATTCCAAAACACCAATGAAGCTTAGTTCTAATTAGATGAGCAGGGCTAGTAGCTTTTTGCTTATGAATAGTTTTGGCATCTCACTTTATACTTTGAAGTTCAGAATGATTGACATCTATAGGAACTCAGAATTCAGATAGTGTTATTGATTCTCCTAGTTCAGTATGATGATTCTTGAACATAGTTACTTTATGAGTCTTGGTCGTGACCCTAAGCATCTTGTTTTCCAGTATTACCACCGGATACATAAATACCACAAACACACAACTAGGTGAACCTTTTCAGATTGTGACTCAACTTTGCTAGAGTCCCCAGTTAGAGGTGTCCAGAGTTCTTAAGCACACTCTTTTTGCTTTGGATCATGACTTTAACCACTCAGTCTCAAGCTTTTCACTTGGACCTTCATGACACAAGCACGTTACAACTTGGCGTTTAACTCCAAAAGAAGCCTCTGCACGTGTAAAGCTCAAGCTCAGCCCAAGCACACACCAATGTGGGCCCCGGAAGTGGATTTTTACATTTAGACTTATTTCTGTAAACCCTAGTAACTAGTCTAGTATAAATAGGATATTTTACTATTGTATTAGACATCTTTGGATTATTTTTGGATTACCTTATGATCCTTTGATCACATTTATGGGGGCTGGCCATTCGGCCATGTCTGGACCATCACTTATGTATTTTCAACGGTGGAGTTTCTACACACCATAGATTAAGGGTGTGGAGCTCTGCTGTTCCTCGAGTATTAATGCAATTACTACTATTTTCTATTCAATTCATGCTTATTCTTATTCTAAGATATTCGCTGCACTTTAACATGATGAATGTGATGATCCATGACACTCATCATCATTCTCACCTGTGAACGCGTGACTGACAACCACTTCCGTTCTACCTTAAAACGAGCATGTATCTCTTGTATTCCTTAATCAGGATCTTCATGGTATAAGCTAGAACCCTTTGGCGGCCACTCTTGAGAATCCAGAAAGTCTAAACCTTGTCTGTGGTATTCCGAGTAGGATTCAGGGATTGAATGACTGTGACGAGCTTCAAACTCGCGATTATTGGGCGTGGTGACAGACGCAAAAGAATCAATGGATTCTATTCCGACGTGATCGAGAACTGACAGATGATTAGCCGTGCTGTGACAGAGCATTTGGACCATTTTCACTGAGAGGATGGGATGTAGCCATTGACAACGGTGATGCCTTACATACAGCTTACCATGGAAAGGAGTATGAAGGATTGAAGGTAGGTAGTAGGAAAGCAGAGATTCAACAGCGACAAAGCATCTCCATACACTTATCTGAAATTCCCACCAATGATTTACATAAGTATCTCTATCTTTATTTTATGTTTTATTTATTATTATTTTCGAAAACCATTATAACCATTTGAATCCGGCTAACTGAGATTTTCAAGATGACCATAGCTTGCTTCATACCAACAATCTCCGTGGGATCGACCCTTACTCACGTAAGGTATTACTTGGACGATCTAGTGCACTTGCTGGTTAGTTGTGCGGAGTTGTGACAAAGTGTGATTCACGTTTGAGAGCGCTACCAAGTTTTTGGCACCATTGTTGATGATCACAATTTCGTTGATAAACCCTATTTTTAGGGTTTATCCGGTATTGATTTCGAGGGTTTTATCAATGATTCTACACACTTTTCATATGAAAATACATGACTTTGTGTTCCTTTCCCAATTTTGCCTGATGGATGAAAACATGCTTCTTTTGCACTAAATTAGATATATTTCTAATCCTCATCTATGCCATTCGATGCCGTGACCTGTGTGTTAAGTGGTTTCAGAGTTTATAGGGCAAGGATGACTTGGAGAAGAGAATGAAAGCATGTACAAAGGAAAGGAGCACGGGAAATCAAGCTTTGGAAACTTCGGCACCGACGCGTGCGCGCACATGGCGCGTCCGCGCAGGTCTATGCCATTAAAGCCAAAGCTAGGAGCCAAGCTACGAGCCGGCGTGTGTAGCGGCTAAGTCATGAGCCTCATGGACGCGTCCGCACAGATTGCGCCTACGCGTGGATTGCAGTTTCCCTAGGGGCGCGTGCGCGTGCTGTGCGCGTACGCGTCGGTGGTCACACATGATTTTTTAAGAGAGCACATGACCAGAGCATGGAGATAGTTAGAGACCCTATTTTGGGGAAGTGCATTGGCGGGAAAATCTTAAAGAGGCAAAGGATTGAAGGGTTAAGGTACTTTAGCTCATTTTGCATGTTCTTAGATATTTTCTTAGAGTTGATTACATTTTGGGGTAGAGAGAGAGACTACAACCTCTCTCTAGGGTTTTATTCTCCACATTCTCCACTACAATTCTCCTTTGATTTCTCTTGGTGAGATCCATTGTAATACACTTTTATTTTGATGCAATTAGTAGATCTACTCTTCTCATATTCTCAATTAGTGTTCTTTGATCCTCTCACTTTGGATCTACCTTTTGCCTTTGTTACTTGGATTTGGAACTAGTGAATTGAGGTACTTTCATATCCATTACTTGTAATTGTTCAATTCTAGATAATTGTGTGATTTAGGTCTCTTCATTTCAATTCTTCATTCTAATTTCTTAATGCCTCTTATGAATGCTCATCATATGTTTGATAAAATGGCAACACTAGTTATGGAGTAAAAGTTTCTCATTTGGCTTAGGGTTTAGACCATTAGGAAAAGTTGAATAGTGGATGTCTATTATTGATTGAGAATTAAGGATTGCTAATTGGCTTGGAATGCACTAAAGCTAGATTCCCTTAGGGTGAAGCTAGGACTTGTGATTTAAGCTAGTCACTTTCACTACTTAATTGTCATCATCATTGAAGGAAACTATAGTGATAGAATTTCTAGTGCTAACCCTAGGCCAAGTCTTTTAATATTGATTACTTGTCACCTAACCTTTGTTAATTTGAATTAGTGCAGCGACCTTCAACCATTACAATAAAAGCCTCCTAATCAATAACATGTATTCTCTAGCAATTCCAAGGGAAGACGACTCGGGAGATTGATACTCTCGATTGTAAATTGTAGAATTGTTTGATGCGAGGTTTGAGTGTCGAGTAGACTATACTCACGATTGTACTCATTATTGAATTCTATATCGACATAAAAATTTCGTTTATCAAAATGGCACCGTTGCCGTGGAGTTGCTTATGTGTGCCATGTTATTGCTTAGTGTAAATATGTGTATATATACATAGTTGCATTTTCTCTTGATTTTTTTATTTGATTGACCAATCCCACTTATTACCATGAGCTTTACGTCTCCTTCATTGCATGACGCGTTCACAACCGAATCTGAGCTTAGTCCCATTTTATCCGGAAATTGAACGAACTTTGCTTCACATTAGACAAGCTCGGAGGCGGTTAACCTTTGGGGAAGGTGAAAAGGTTCCTACCAATTCACCAACCTTACCCGAAGTGAATAGTGAACCATCATTTGAAGAAGGAACTAACCATCCCTCCGTTAATACTACTAATAATTCTTCTTTTGGTCTAAGTACCAACACCATGGCCGCTCCGAGGAGAGTTACTCTCAAGGAAGCGGGTGCACCGGACTATGTTCTTCAACCCCTTCATGTGCTTCATCCTTACTTGAATGCAAACTTTGAACTCAAGACCACTTTGATTCACCTCCTACCTAGATTCCATGGACTTCCCGCACAAGACCCTATTCGACATCTCAAAGACTTTCATCGTATATGCTCAACAACTAGACGGGAAGGTTCCGATGAAGTTGCTATATGGTTGTTTGCTTTCCCCTTCTCTCTTGAAGATAAGGCTAAAGAATGGTTCTACACTCTACCTAGTGAGGTTATTTCCGATTGGGACTTGCTTAGAAGAGGGTTCTTGGAAAAATTCTTGCCCCCGGAAAGGATGGATAAGCTAAGGAAGGAGATCTCATGTATTGTGCAAGGCGAAACGGAACCCCTATGTGAGTATTGGGAACGGTTTCGCAAACTTCTTGATGCATGCCCTAATCACATGATTGACACCCAAGTGTTGCTCGGCTACATATGCCAAGGGATGCGAGAACAAGATAGGACTCTCTTGGACTCCTCTAGCAATGGTTCTTTGTCTAAATACAAGACGGTGGAGGAGGCATGGCAATTCATTAGTATCAACATGCTAGACGAAGAGTCAACCGCCCAAAAACCGTGAATGAAGTATCAACTAGTAGCGAGACCACCGCTCTAGCCAAATCTTTGGGTGAAATGACAAACATCCTAAAGCAACTCCAATTGGGTCAACAATAACCTTATCAACAACCACCCTACCAATAACAACCTCCACCACCTCCTCAACAATATAGTCAACAATTAATCCCCCAAAAAGTGTGTGGCATTTGTTCTTGCTATTCCCACTACACGGATGAGTGCCCAAGTCTTCAAGAAGATAACACCTTGGCGGCTATCCACAACTTTTATGACCGCCCAAATCAAGGGTACTACCAACAAGGCGGTAATTTCAATCAAGGGTACCCCCATCAAGGAGGAAGCTACAATCAAGGGGGTGGCAATTATAATCAAAATTGGAGGGACAACCACCAACAAGGAAGTAGGGACAACAACAACAATTGAGGTAACCAAAGATGGAACAACAACAACCCACAAAACCGACCCCATACCCCCAAAACCAATCATACACCCAACAAAATCAAGGAAGAAATTACCAAACATATCAACCACCACATCAACGACCACCACCCAACCAATCACAAGCCCCTCAAATCACATACACTTCCACTCCTCCAAATCAAGATGACACACTCCGGACTATCCTCCAAGGCCAAAAAGTGCTCCAAACCACACTAGCCTCCGGCCTTACCGGTCTTACATCTACACTATAAGCTCTTCTTGCACGCATGGATCCACCATCCAATTCTACTCCTCATGCCCAAATCCTAGTGCCATTCCATCTCAACCTCAACCCAATTCCAAGGGCGACATTAATGCCATTACCTTGAGATCCGGAACTCAATTAAAAGAGAAGAAGGCAAAGGACCCAAATCCAATCATAAATATTCAAGGGGAGAAAGGAATAGAGATAGAAGAAATAGAAGAAGAGGATGAACCACAAGTCATAGTTGAGGATGAAGAAACTCAACCAACATGTGAACCCCCCAAGAACAAGAGAGCCATGGAAGAAGAAATTGCACAACCAATCCCATTTTTGGTACTTGCAAAGAAAGCTCGGAAGTGCATGGAACTTGACCCCAAAATGATAGAAATGTTCAAGAAAGTTGAGGTAACCATCCCCCTCTTTGATGCTATCCATCAAGTACCTAAATATGCAAAATTCCTTAAAGACTTATGCATGAACAAAGATAGGATTCTTGAGCATTGCCCGAGAAGTGTGATGATCCGGGCCCATGCATGGTCACTTGCACTGTGAATGGAGTGCAATTTCTAGATTGTATGTGTGACCTCGGTGCATGCGTTAGCATTATGCCTCTCTCCGTCTACCGTGTATTGAAGCTACCACCATTGAAGAGGTCGACGGCAAGATTTGTTCTAGCGGACAAAAGCATAATAACCGTGACGGGTGTTGTGGAAGATGTATTGGTAAATATCAAAGGGTTGGTGTTTCCGATTGATTTCTATGTTCTTGAGATGCCATCAAGCGAGTCCGAAAGGGCATCATCTATTCTACTTGGGAGACCATTTTTGAGGACCTCTAGATTCAAGTTAGATGCCTACTCGGGAACCTACTCGTTTGAAATAGATGGGAGAGTCGTAAGTTTTAGCCTAGAAAAAGCAATGAAGCATCCACCGGAGAATCACTCTCTATTCCGGTGTGACCCACTTGACAACATTGTTGCCGAAGTGCACCTAGCAAAGATAGATGAAAAGCACATGATTGAGGACACAAATGAAGATCCAAGTGGATCAAACACATTACACCATCCGGATCATCCGGAAATTCAAACTTCCAATCAAGACCAAAAAGTAGAATTGAAGCCACTACCACCCCACCTAAAGTACTCATATCTTGATGAAGCCCAAAAGTTCCCCGTGATCATTGCAAAGGAACTAAATCCTCAACAAGAAGAAAAGTTGCTATGCATCTTGCGGAAAAACAAAAGGGCCATAGGGTGGAGTTTGGCGGATCTAGTGGGAATAAGCCCCCAAGTATGCGAGCACCGAATATTCCTTGAAGAAGGAGCTAGACCCGTTCGACAACCTCAAAGGTGACTCAATCCGACTATTCTAGAGGTTGTGAAAAAAGAGGTCACCCGGCTACTAGAAGCGGACATCATATACCCCATTTCGGATAGCGAATGGGTGAGTCCCGTCCAAGTGGTGCCAAAGAAATCCGGGGTGACCACAATCAAGAACGAGAACGGAGAACTTATAGCAACAAGGGTGCAAAACTCTTGGAGGGTGTGCATAGACTACCGAAGGTTGAATGCAGCCAATAGAAAAGACCACTTCCCACTACCGTTTATCGACCAAATGCTTGATCGACTAGCCGATAAATCTCATTATTATTTTCTAGATGGTTATTCGGGGTACTTCCAAATACAAATTGCTCTAGAAGACCAAGAAAAAATAACATTTACTTGCCCCTTTGGAACTTACGCCTATAAGCGTATGCCATTCGGCTTATGCAACGCACCGGCAACTTTCCAAAGGTGCATGATGAGCATATTTGCGGACTTTCTAGAGCAATGCATGGAAGTTTTCATGGATGATTTCAGCGTGTATGGTGATTCTTTTGATCATTGCTTGGACAATCTTGAAAAAGTTTTGCAACGATGCACTAAATCAAACATTGTCTTAAATTTTGAAAAGTGCCACTTCATGGTTAGGCAAGGCATTGTTTTGGGACACATTGTTTCCAAAGAAGGAATTTCCGTAGATCTGGCAAAAATAAATGTTATATCTAGCTTGCCTTACCCCTCCTCCGAGAGGGAAGTCCGTTCGTTCCTTGGACATGCAGGATTTTATCGAAGATTTATCAAGGACTTTAGCAAGGTAGCATTGTCTCTCTCTCGACTATTTCAAAAGGACATTGAGTTTGATCTAAGCAAAGAATGCATGGAAGCTTACGACAAGCTTAAAGTGGCATTGACACAAGCTCCTATCATAAGAGGGCCGGATTGGAGTCGGCCGTTCGAAATAATGTGCGATGCTTCAAACTATGCGGTAGGAGCCGCGTTAGCACAATGCGAGGGTAAGAATCCATATGTCATAGCCTATGCATCAAAAATACTAGATAGAGCCCAATCTAATTACACTACTACCGAGAAGGAACTCTTGGCTATTGTTTTTGCTTTGGATAAATTCCGAGCCTATCTTCTTGGTTCTAAGGTAGTAGTGTACTAGGATCATGCGGCGTTAAAATACTTGTTGGCAAAAAAGGAATCCAAATCGAGATTGATTAGATGGGTCTTATTGTTGCAAGAATTTGACTTGGAAATCAAAGATAGGAGTGGTTCGCAAAACTTAGTGGCGGATTACTTAAGTCGCCTTGAACACATCAACGGCGATACCGCTCCTATCAATGATTCTTTTCCCCTAGAAGGCTTGCACTCAATCTCGGAAGTTATTCCTTGGTATGCTCCAATGGCAAACTACTTGGTTTCACGCACCTTTCCTCCCAACCTCTCCAAACATCAAAAGGATAAGCTGAAAAGTGAATCCAAGTATTATGTATGGGATGATCCCTATCTTTGGAGATGTGGAGCGGACCAAGTAATTCGAAGGTGCATTCCCCATACCGAATTCCAAGCAATCTTGGATGCTTGCCATTCTTCCGAGGGAGGTGGACATTATGGACCTCAAAGGACGGCAAGAAAGGTCCTTGATTGTGGATTTTGGTGGCCAACTTTTCTCAAAGACTCCTCTCTTTATTGCAAATCTTGTTTTCAAGGCATTAGATTTGGTAATATCTCTAAGAAGGACAAAATCCCCCAACAAAACATGCTTTTTTGTGAAATCTTTGATGTGTGGGGCATCGACTTCATGGGGCCATTCCCAAATTCTAATGGTTTTCTCTACATTCTACTAGCCGTCGATTATGTATCCAAATGGGTGGAGGCGATCCCCACCCGAACGGATGATGCTAATGTAGTTCTTGCTTTTGTGAGGAACAATATAATTTGTCGCTTTGGGTCACTAAGAGCAATCATAAGTGACCAAGGTTCACACTTTTACAACAAAAGAATGAAAGGACTCATGAAAAAGTACGGCATTATACATAAAGTTGCCACGGCCTATCACCCCCAAACGAACGGCCAAGCTGAAGTTTCTAACCTGGAAATTAAGCATGTATTGGAAAGAATTGTGAAGCCTAATAGAAAGGATTGGAGTGCCAAGCTTACCGACGCACTTTGGGCATACCGAACGGCATACAAAACACCGATTGGCATGAGCCCCTTTCGGTTGGTGTATTGTAAAGCTTGCCACTTGCCAGTAGAAATTGAACATAAGGCATACTGGGCCGTCAAGGAATGCAATCTAAATTTGGGTGGGACCGGAATTGAGAGAAAGCTTCAATTGGAGGAGTTAGAATGTTTGAGATTAGAGGCCTATGACAATTCTAGGCTTTATAAGGAAAAGATAAAGGCTATCCATGATAAGAACATTAGGAGAAGAGAATTTAGACCCGGTGAACTAGTCCTCCTTTACAACTCAAGGTTGAGGTTATTACCCGAAAAGCTTATATCAAGATGGGTAGGACCTTATCAAGTAGAGAAAGTAGAACCCTACGGAGTCTACCATTTGCGCCATCCCTCAAATCCGGATATTTTCAAGGTAAACGGGCACCGTCTCAAATTATACCATGGTGAGCAAAGAAAGAACACCAAGGAGATTGAGGTATTCCTTTTGGAAGATGTACATCTTGACAAAGAGCATTGAGCTAGTGGAAGTCCAACTTAAGGACATTAAACAAAAGTGCTAGGTGGTAGACTGGTGGACGAAATTGTGATTCCTTTGTTATTGTATTTTGTAAAATTCATTGCTTTTTCAACTATGTGTGGACACAACTCCGTTCAACTTAACCAGCAAGTGTACTGGGTCATCCAAGTAATACCTTACGTGAGTAAGGGTCGATCCCACAGAGATTGTTGGTATGAAGCAAGCTATGGTCACCTTGTAAATCTCAGTTAGGCAGATTAAATGGTTATGGGTTCGAAAATTAATAATAAATAAAAAATAAAAAGGGATAGAAATACTTATGTAAATCAAACGTGGGAATTTCAGATAGGCGTATGGAGATGCTGTGCTCCTCTTGAATCTCTACTTTCTTATTACATTCATCCAATTCTTCTTACTCCTTTCCATGGCAAGCTGTATGTAGGGCATCACCATCATCAATGGCTACTTTTCATCCTCTCGGGAAAATGGTCCTATGCGCTGTCACTGCACGGCTAATCGTCTGGAGGCATCACCCTTGTTGATAGCTACATCCCATCCTCTCAGTGAAAATGGTCCAAATGCTCTGTCACAGCACGGCTAATCATCTGTCGGTTCTCAATCAGGTTAGAGTAGAATCCCTTGATTCTTTTGCGTTTGTCATCACGCCCAGCCTTCAGGAGTTTGAAGCTCGTCACAGTCATTCAATACCGGAATCCTACTCGGAATACCACAGACAAGGTTAGACTTTCTGGATCCCCATGAATGCCGCCATCTATCTAGCTTATACCACGAAGATTCTGTTGGGGAATCTAAGAGATATGCGCCCGGCCTAGAGTAGAACGGAAGTGGTTGTCAGTCACGTGCGTTCATAGGTGAGAATGATGATGAGTGTCACGGATCATCACATTCATCAAGTTGAAGTGCAACGTATATCTTGGAATAAGAATAAAAGATAATTGAATAGAAAATAATGGTAATTGTATTGAAACTTGAGGTACAGAAGAGCTCCACACCCTTAATCTATGGTGTGCAGAAACTCCACCGTTGAAAATACATAAGTGAAAGGTTCAGGCATGGCCGAATGGCCAGCCCCCTGAATGATCAAAAGACCAAATGATCAAAGACTAAACAGTCAAAAGATTAAACTGTCAAAAGATGTCTAATACAATAGTAAAATATCCTATTTATACTAAACTAGCTACTAGGGTTTACATGAGTAAGTAATTGATGCATAAATCCACTTCCGGGGCCCACTTGGTGTATGCTTGGGCTGAGCTTGATCTATCCACGAGCTGAGGCTTTTCTTGGAGTTGAACTCCAAGTTATAACGTGTTTTGGGCGTTCAACTCCGGATCATGACGTGTTTCTGGCGTTTAACTCCAGACAGCAGCATGTACTTGGCGTTCAACGCCAATTTACGTCGTCAATTCCCGAATAAAGTATGAACTATTATATATTTCTGGAAAGCTATGGATGTCTACTTTCCAACGCCGTTGAGAGCGCGCCATTTGGAGTTCTGTAGCTCTAGAAAATCCATTTTGAGTGCAGGGAGGTCAGATTCCAACAGCATCAGCAGTCCTTTTGTCAGCCTTTTTCAGAGTTTTGCTCAAGTCCCTCAATTTCAGCCAGAAATTACCTGAAATTACAGAAAAACACACAAACTCATAGTAAAGTCCAGAAATATGAATTTAACATAAAAACTAATGAAAACATCCCTAAAAGTAGCTTGAACTTACTAAAAACTACCTAAAAACAATGCCAAAAAGCGTATAAATTATCCGCTCATCACAACACCAAACTTAAATTGTTGCTTGTCCCCAAGCAACTGAAAATCAATTAGGATAAAAAGAAGAGAATATACTATAAACTCCAAAATACCAATGAATATTAATTCTAATTAGATGAGCGGGACTTGTAGCTTTTTTGCTTCTGAATAGTTTTGGCATCTCACTTTTTCCTTTGAAGTTTAGAATGATTGGCTTCTCTAGGAACTTAGAATTTTGGATAGTGTTATTGACTTTCCTAGTTAAGCATGTTGATTCTTGAACACAGCTACTAATGAGTCTTGGCCGTGGCCCTAAGCATTTTGTTTTCCAGTATTACCACCGGATACATAAATGCCACAGACACATAACTGGGTGAACCTTTTCAGATTGTGACTTAGCTTTGCTAAAGTCCCCAGTTAGTGGTGTCCAGAGCTCTTAAGCACACTCTTTTGCTTTGGATCACGACTTTAACCACTCAGTCTCAAGCTTTTCACTTGGACCTTCATGACACAAGCACATGGTTAGGGACAGCTTGATTTAGCCGCTTAGGCCTGGATTTTATTTCCTTGGGCCCTCCTATCCATTGATGCTCAAAGCCTTGGATCCTTTTTACCCTTGCCTTTTGGTTTTAAGGGCTATTGGCTTTTTCTGCTTGCTTTTTCTCTTTTTTTTTTTCCGCAAGCTTCTTCTTTTTCACTGCTTTTTCTTGCTTCAAGAATCAATTTCATGATTTTTCAGATCATCAATAACATTTTTCTTTGTTCATCATTCTTTCAAGAGCCAACAGTTTTAACATTCATAAACAACAAGATCAAAATTATGCACTGTTCAAGCATTCATTCAGAAAACAAAGAGTATTGTCACTACATCAATATAATTAAATTAAATTCAAGGATAAATTCGAAATTCATGTACTTCTTGTTCTTTTGAATTAAAATGTTTTTCATTTAAGAGAGGTGAAGGATTAATGGAATTATTCATAACTTTAAGACATAGTTACTAACTACTAATGATCATGAAGTAGAGACACAAAACATAGATAAACACAACATAAAAACCGAAAAGCAGAAAGAAATAAGAACAAGGAATGAATCCACCTTAGTGGCGTCTTCTTCTTGAAGGACCAACAATGTCCTTAAGCTCTTATATGTCCCTTCCTTGCCTTTGTTTCTCCTCCCTCATTGCTCTTTGATCTTCTCTTATTTCATGGAGAATGATGGAGTGCTCATGATGTTCCACCCTTAATTGTTCAATATTGTGGCTCAAATCTTCTAAGGAAGTGTTGAGTTGTTCCCAATAGTTGTTGGGAGGAAAGTGCATCCCTTGAGGCATCTCAGGGATTTCTTGATGATGAGCTTCCTCATGCATCTCTTGAGAACCGTGAAGGGTCTCTCTTGCTTGCTCCATCCTCTTCTTGGTGATGGGCTTATCCTCTTCAATGGAGATGTCTCCTTCTATGATAACTCCAGCTGAGTAACATAGATGGCAAATAAGGTGAGGAAAAGCTAGCCTTGCCATGGTGGAGGGCTTTTTGGCTATTTTGTAGAATTCATTGGAGATGACTTCATGAACTTCTACTTCCTCTCCAATCATGATGCTATGAATCATGATGGCCCGATCCACAGTAACTTCAGATCGGTTGCTAGTGGGAATGATGGAGCGTTGAATGAACTCCAACCATCCTCTAGCCACAGGCTTGAGGTCCAGTCTTCTTAGTTGAACTGGCTTGCCTTTGGAGTCTCTCTTCCATTGAGCTCCTTCCACACATATGTCCGTAAGGACTTGGTCCAACCTTTGATTAAAGTTGACTCTTCTAGTGTAGGGGCGTACATCTTCTTGCATTATGGGCAAGTGGAACGCCAGTCTCACATTCTCTGGACTAAAATCTAAGTGTTTCCCCCGAACCATTGTGAGATAATTCTTTGGATTCGGGTTCATACTTTGATCATGGTTCCTAGTGATCCATGCATTGGCATAGAACTCTTGAACCATTAAGATTCCGACTTGTTGCATGGGGTTGGTTAGGACTTCCCAACCTCTTCTTCGGATCTCATGTCGGATCTCCGGATACTCATTTTTCTTGAGCTTGAAAGGGACCTCAGGGATCACCTTCTTCTTTGTCACAACATCATAGAAGTGGTCTTGATGGCTCTTGGAGATGAATCTTTCCATCTCCCATGACTCGGAGGTGGAAGCTTTTGTCTTCCCTTTTCCTTTTCTAGAGGATTCTCCGGCCTTAGGTGCCATTGATGATAGTGGAAAACAAAAAATTGTGCTTTGACCACACCAAACTTAAAATATTGCTCGTCCTCGAGCAATAGAAGAAAGAAGAGAAGAAGAAGAAGAAGAAAATGGAGGAGAGTGAGAGGAGATGGATTCGGCCAAGGTATAGAAGAGGGGGTAGTGTTGTGTGAAAATGAAGTAGAATGGAAGGGTATATATAGGGAGAGAGGAGAGTGAAGTTTCGGCCATATAGGGTGGGATTGGGTGGGAAAGAAAATTTGAATTTGGAAGGTAGGTGGGGTTTATGGGGAAGAGTGGATGGATGTGAATGGTGAAGAGGGTAATTGGGAAGAGAGATTGAGGTGATTGGTGAAGGGTTTTGGGAAGGAGTGTTTATTGGGAAGAGAGATTCAGAGATTGAAGTTGTTGGGAAGTGTGACATGGGGAAGAGTAAAATAGGATTAGGAGGTAAAGTGGGAATGTGTTAGGTGGGGATCCTGTGGGGTCCACAGATCCTGAGGTGATCCTGTGGGGTCCACAGATCCTGAGGTGTCAAGGAATTCCATCCCTGCACCAAATAGGCATGTAAAATGCCATTACACACCATTCTGGCGTTTAAACGCCGAGTGATGCACATTCTGGGCGTTCAACGCCCATATGTAACATGTTTCTGGCGTTGAACGCCAGTTTCATGCTTGTTACTGGCGTTCAGCGCCAGCTTTTCCTCAAGGCACATTCCTGGCGTTCAAACGCCAGAATGTTGCTTGTTTCTGGCGTTCAGCTCCAGATTCATGCTCTGTTCTGGCGTTGAACGCCAGCCAGATGCTCCTTACTGGCATTGAACGCCAGTCTGTGCTTCCTCCAGGGTGTGATTTTTCTTCTGCTATTTTTTTGATTCTGTTTTTAATTTTTATATTTTTTTCGTGACTCCACATGATCATGTTCCTAATAAAACATAGAATAAAAATTAGATAAATAAAATTGGGTTTTCTTCCAACAAGCGCTTCTTTAATGTCAATAGCTTGACAATGGGCTCTCATGGAGCCACAAAGGTGATCAGGTCAATGTTGTATAGTCCCAACACCAAACTTAGAGTTTGGATATGGGGTCTTAACACCAAACTTAGAGTTTGGTTGTGGCCTCCCAACACCAAACTTAGAGTTTGACTGTGGGGGCTCTTCTTGACTCTGAACTGAGAGAAGCTCTTCCTGCTTGCTCTCTTTTGTCATAGAGGGTTGGCCATGTGCCTTAAACACAAGGTAGTCCCCATTCAATTGAAGGACTAATTCACCTCTGTTGTCATCTATCACAGCTCCTGCTGTGGCTAGGAAAGGTCTTCCAAGGATGATGCATTCATCCTCTTCCTTCCTAGTGTCTAAGATTATGAAATCAGCAGGGATGTAAAGGCCTTCAACCTTTACTAACATGTCCTCTACTATTCCATAAGCTTGTCTCAATGACTTGTCTGCCAATTGTAATGAGAACAAGGCAGGTTGTACCTCAATGATCCCTAGCTTCTCCATTACAGAGAGTGGCATAAGATTTATCCCTGACCCTAGATCACATAGAGCTTTTTCAAAGGTCATGGTGCCTATAGTACAAGGTATTAAGAACTTGCCAGGATCTTGTCTCTTTTGAGGTAAAATTTGCTGAATCCAGGTATCTAGTTCATTAATGAGCAAGGGAGGTTCACTTTCCCAAGTCTCATTTCCAAACAACTTGGCATTCAGCTTCATGATAGCTCCTAAATATTGAGCAACTTGCTCTCCAGTCACATCTTCATCCTCATCAGAGGAAGAATAGTCTTCAGAGCTCATGAATGGCAGAAGGAGATTTACTGGAATCTCTATGGTCTCTATATGAGTCTCAGATTCCTTTGGATCCTTAATAGGAAACTCCCTCTTGCTTGAAGGACGTCCCAGGAGGTCTTCCTCACTAGAATTTTCGTCCTCCTCATCCCTTGTGCATTCGGCCATATTGATTATATCAATGGCCTTGCACTCTCCTTTTGGATTCTCTTCTATATTGCTTGGGAGAATACTGGGAGGAGTTTCAATGATTTTTTTACTCAGCTGGCCCACTTGTGCCTCCAGATTTCTGATGGAGGATCTTATTTCACTCATGAAACTGAAAGTGGCCTTTGATAGATCAGAGACTAAATTGGCTAAATTAGAAATGTTTTGTTCAGAATTCTCTGTCTGTTGCTGAGAAGATAATGGAAAAGGCTTGCCATTGCTCAGCCTATTGCGTCCACCATTGTTAAAGCCTTGTTGAGGCTTTTGTTGATCCTTGATGAGCGGATAATTTATACGCTTTTTGGCATAGTTTTTACATAGTTTTTAGTAAGTTTAAGCTACTTTTAGGGATGTTTTCATTAGTTTTTATGTTAAATTCACATTTCTGGACTTTACTATGAGTTTGTGTGTTTTTCTGTGATTTCAGGTAAATTCTAACTGAAATTGAGGGATTTGAGCAAAACTCTGATAAAGGCTGACAAAAGGACTGCTGATGCTGTTGGATTCTGACCTCCCTGCACTCGAAATGGATTTTCTGGAGCTACAGAACTCCAAATGGCGCGCTCTCAACGGCATTGGAAAGTAGACATCCAGGGCTTTCCAGCAATATATAATAGTCCATACTTTATTCGAAGAATGACGACGTAACTTGGCGTTGAACGCCAAGTACACGCTGCTTTCTGGAGTTAAACGCCAGAAAAACGTCATGATCCGGAGTTGAACGCCCAAAACACGTCATAACTCAAAGTTCAACGCCAAGAAATGCCTTAGCTCGTGGATTGATCAAGCTCAGCCCAAGCACACACCAAGTGGGCCCCGGAAGTGGATTTATGCATCAATTACTTACTCATGTAAACCGTAGTAGCTAGTCTAGTATATATAGGACATTTATCTACTGTATTAGACATCTTTTGACCACTTAAAACTCATTATTCATTCGGTCACTTGATCATGGAGAGGGCTGGCCATTCGGCCATGCCTGAACCTCTTTTACTTATGTATTTTCAACGGTGGAGTTTCTGCACACCATAGATTAAGGGTGTGGAGCTCTGCTGTACCTCAAGTATTAATGAAGTTCTATTTTCTTTTATTCGGTCTCTATCTTATTCTTATTCCAAGATATTCATTCGTACCCAAGAACATGATGAATGTAATGAGTTAGATAACCCTCATTATCATTCTCACTTACGAACGCGCGTGATTGACAACCACTTACGTTCTACATGCAACCGAGCTTGAATGTGTATCTCTTAGATTCCCCAACAGAATCTTCGTGGTATAAGCTAGATAGATGGCGGCATTTATGAGGATCCGGAAAGTCCAACCTTGTCTGTGGTGTTCCGAGTAGGATCCTGGGAATCCGGAAAGTCTCACCTTGTCTGTGGTATTCCGAGTAGGATTCCGGTAATGAATGACTGTGACTTGCTTCAAACTTGCAAACTGCTGGGCGTTAGTGACAGACGCAAAAGAATCAAGGGATTTTATTCCAGTAGGAGCGGGAACCAACCGGTGATTGGCCGTACTGTGACAGAGTGCGTGAGCATTAGCTTTCACTGCGAGGATGGGATGTAGCCATCAACCATGGGTGATGCCTCCAGACTGGTTAGCTGTGCGAGTGACAGCCGCATAGGATATTTTCCCGAGAGGATGAAAGTAGCCACAGCTGATGGTGAACCCCTATACAAAGCTTGCCATGGAAAGGAGTAAGAAGGATTGAGTGGAAGCAATAGGAAGGCAGACGTCCGTGAGTCATACAGCATCTCCATACACTTATCTGAAATTTTCACCAATGAATCCACATAAGTATTTCTATCCTTTTTATTCTGTATTTTCTTTTTATTTTATTAATCAGATTTAAACCCATAAATCCCCTTTAATCTGCCTAACTGAGATCTGCAAGGTGACCATAGCTTGCTTCATACCAACAATCTCTGTGGATTCGACCCTTACTCACGTAAGGTTTATTACTTGGACGACCCAGTACACTTGCTGGTTAGTTGAACGGAGTTGTGAATTCCAATAAAGAAAATAAACAGTGCCCTAAGAGTAAACATCCTTAAAGTATAAAGAACATGTGATCACAATTTCGTCCACCAAGTTTTTGGCGTCGTTGCCGGGGATTTTTCGAGTATGGACAACTGACGGTTCATCTTGTTGCTCAGATTAGGTAATTTTCTTTTCAAAAATCTTTTTCAAAATTTTCTTTTCTTTTTCGTTTTCTTCAAAAATATTTTCGAAAAAAATTAAAATAAAAATACAAAAAAATTAGAAAATCATAAAAATAAAAAAATATTTGGTGTTTCTTGTTTGAATCTTATGTTAATTTTTAAGTTTGGTGTCAATTGCATGCTTTAAAAATTTTTTTTCTTGCATTTTTTTTCGAAAATCCCATGCATTCATAGTGTTCTTCATGATCTTCAAGTTGTTCTTGATAAGTCTTCTTGTTTGATCTTGATGTTTTCTTGTTTTGTGTTGTTTGTTGTTTTTCATGTGCATCTTTGCATTCATAATTTCCATGCATTAAAAATTTCTAAGTTCGGAGTCTTGCATGTTTTCTTTGCATCAAAAATTTTTCAAAATTATGTTCTTGATGTTCATCATGATCTTCATAGTGTTCTTGGTGTTCATCTTGACATTCATAGCATTCTTGCATGCATCTTGTGTCTTGATCTAAGATTTTCATGTTTTGGGTCATTTTTGTGTTTTTCTTTAAAAATTTAAAAAACCAAAAATATCTTTTCCTTATTTCCCTCCAAAATTTCGAAATTTTGGGTTGACTTGGTCAAATATTTTCAAAATTAGTTGTTTCTTACAAGTCAAGTCAAAATTTCAATTTTAAAAATCTTATCTTTTCAAAATCTTTTTCAAAAATCATATCTTTTTTATTTTTTTTCTATTTTTCGAAAATTTCAAAAATCTTTTTCAAAATATTTTCAAAATCTTTTTCTTATCTTTACATCTAATTTTCGAAAATTAGCTAACAATTAATGTGATTGGTTCAAAAATTTGAAGTTTGTTACTTTCTTGTTAAGAAAGGTTCAATCTTTAAGTTCTAGAATCTTATCTTGTAGTTTCTTGTTAGTTAAGTCATCTTAAAAATTAAATCTTTTTCAAAATATCTTTTTATTAAAATTTTTATCTTATCTTTTATCTTATCTTTTTCAAAAATTTTATATTTTTCAAAATTTGATTTCAAAATATGTTATCTAACTTCTTATCTTCTTATCTTTTTAAATTTTAATTTCAAATCTTTTTCAACCAACTAACTAACTTTTTGTTTGTTTCTTATCTTTTTCAAAACCACCTAACTACTTCTCTCTCTTCTATTTTCGAAAATATCTCTCTCTTTTTCAAAAATTCTTTTTAATTAACTAATTGTTTCAAATTTTAATTTCAATTACATTTATCTTTAATTTTCGAAAATCACTAACTCTTTTTCAAAATTATTTTCGAATTCTCCCTCCTCTTTTCTTCTTCTATTTAATTATTTAATTACTAACACTTCTCTTCACCTCTCTTCATTCAAAAATCCGAACCCTCTTCTTCATTCTTCTACCCCCTTTCTTTTTCTACTAACATAAAGGAATCTCTATACTGTGACATAGAGGATTCCTCTTTCTTTTCTTGTTCTCCTCTCCTTCATATGAGCAGGAACAGGGAAAAGGGCACTCTTGTTGAAATTGATCCAGAACCTGAAAGGACTCTGAAGAGAAAATTAAGAGAAGCTAAATTACAACAATCCAGAAGAGACCTTCTTGAAATTTTCGAACAAGAGAAAGACATGGCAGAAGAAAATAATAATAACAATGCAAGGAGAATGCTTGGTGACTTTACTAAACCAACGTCCAAATTTGATGGAAGAAGCATCTCCATTCCTGCCATTGGAGCCAATAACTTTGAGCTTAAGCCTCAACTAGTTGCTTTAATGCAACAAAACTGCAAGTTTTATGGACTTCCATCTGAAGATCCTTACCAGTTTTTAACTGAGTTCTTGCAGATCTGTGACACTGTAAAGACGAATGGAGTTAATCCTGAAGTCTACAGACTCTTGCTTTTCCCTTTTGCTGTAAGAGACAAAGCTAGAGTATGGTTGGATTCACAACCCAAGGATAGCCTGGACTCATGGGATAAGCTTGTCACTGCATTCTTAGATAAGTTCTTTCCTCCTCAAAAGCTGAGCAAGTTGAGAGTGGATGTTCAAACCTTCAAACAAAAAGATGGTGAATCCATCTATGAAGCCTGGGAAAGATACAAGCAGCTGACCAAGAGATGTCCATCTGACATGTTTTCAGAATGGACCATATTAGATATATTCTATTATGGTCTCTCTGAATTTTCGAAAATGTCACTAGACCATTCTGCAGGTGGATCTATTCACCTGAAGAAAACGCCTGAAGAGGCTCAAGAACTCATTGACATGGTTGCAAACAACCAGTTTATGTACACCTCTGAGAGGAATTCCGTGAATAATGGGGTACCTCAGAAGAAAGGAGTTCTTGAAATTGATGCTCTGAATGCCATATTGGCTCAGAATAAAATGTTGACTCAACAGGTCAACATGATCTTTCAGAATCTGAATGGATTGCAACATGCATCCAACAGTCCTAGAGAGGTAGCTTCTGAAGAAGCTTATGATCCTGAAAACCCTGCCATGGCAGAGGTTAATTACTTAGGTGAACCTTATGGAAACACCTATAACTCATCATGGAGAAATCATCCAAATTTCTTATGGAAGGATCAACAAAAACCTCAACAAGGTTTTAACAATGGTGGACGCAACAGGCTGAATAATAGTAAGCCATATCCATCATCTTCTCAGCAACAGACAGAGAATTCTGAACAAAACAATTCTAATTTAGCCAATATAGTCTCTGATCTGTCAAAGGCCACTTTCAGTTTCATGAATGAAACAAGATCCTCCATTAGAAATCTGGAGGCACAAGTGGGCCAGCTGAGTAAGAAAGTTATTGCAACTCCTCCCAGTGTTCTCCCAAGCAATACAGAAGAAAATCCAAAAGGAGAGTGCAAGGCCATTGACATAGTCAAAGTGGCCGAATGCACAAGGGAGGAGGAGGACGAAAATCCTAGTGAGGAAGACCTCCTGGGACGTTCCTCAAGCAAGAAGGAGTTTCCTATTAAGGATCCTGAGGAATCTGAGGCTCATCTAGAGACCATAGAGATTCCTTTAAATCTCCTTCTTCCATTCATGAGCTCTGAAGAATATTCATCCTCTGAAGAGAATGAAGATGTGACTGGAGAGCAAGTTGCTCAATACTTAGGAGCTGTCATGAAGCTGAATGCCAAGCTGTTTGGTAATGAGACTTGGGAAAGTGAACCTCCCTTGCTCATTAGTGAACTAGATACTTGGATTCAGAGAACTCTACCTCAAAACAAACAAGATCCTGGCAAGTTCTTAATACCTTGCACCATTGGCACCATGAGCTTTGAAAAAGCTCTATGTGATCTTGGGTCAGGGATAAATCTTATGCCACTCTCTGTAATGGAGAAGCTGGGAATCATTGAGGTACAACCTGCCTTGTTCTCATTACAATTGGCAGATAAGTCCATAAGACAAGCTTATGGAATAGTGGAGGACGTGCTAGTAAGGGTTGAAGGCCTTTACAGCCCCACTGATTTCATAATCCTAGACACTAGGAAGGAAGATGATGAATGCATCATCCTAGGAAGACCTTTCCTAGCCACAGCAGGAGCTGTGATAGATGTCAACAGAGGTGAGTTAGTCCTTCAATTGAATGGGGACTACCTTGTGTTTCAGGCACATGGCCATCCCTCTGTGACAAAAGAGAGTAAGCATGAAGAACTTCTCTCAGTTCAGAGTCAAGAAGAGCCCACACAGTCAAACTCTAAGTTTGGTGTTGTGAGGCCACAACCAAACTCTAAGTTTGGTGTACAAACCCCATATCCAAACTCTAAGTTTGGTGTTGGGAATACCACACTTAAGTTGACCTGATCACCTTGTGGCTCCATGAGAGCCACTGTCAAGCTACTGACATTAAAGAAGCGCTTGTTGGGAGGCAACCCAATTTTATTTATCTAATTTTATTTTATTTTGTTTCTTTGTTATTTTTATGTTTAATTAGGTACATGATCATGAGGAGCCACGAAAAAAATCAAAAAAATTAAAAACAGAGTCAAAAACAGAAGAAAAAAAAAATTTTCACCCTGGAGGTAGCGCAGACTGGCGTTCAACGCCAGTAAGGTGCATCTGGCCGGCGTTCAACGCCAGAACAGAGCACCATTCTGGCGCTGAACGCCCAAAACAAGCAACAACCTGGCGTTAAACGCCAGGATGGTGCACAGAGAGGACAAACTGGCGCTGAACGCCAGGAACAAGCATGAAACTGGCGTTCAACGCCAGAAACATGCATTACATGGGCGTTGAACGCCCAGAACATGCACCAATGGGCGTTTGAACGCCAGGATGATGCATGAAGGCATGTTACATGCCTATATGGTGAAGGAATGGTATTTGTTTTCACCTCAGGATCTGTGGACCCCACAGGATCCCCACTTCAGGATCTGTGGACCCCACAGGATCCCCACTCCAGGATCTGTGGACCCCACAGGATCCCCACCTACTACCTTACCTTTTAATTCTAATCACACTCTCCTAATCTTAAATCTCATTCTCCATGTCACACTTCCCAACACCCTTCACCAATCACCTCAATTCCTCTTCCCAATTACCCCATTTACCATTCACATCAACCTCCTCTTCCCCATACACCCCACCTACCCTCATCAAATTCAAATTCAATTTCCCACCCATGCCCACCCAAAATGGCCGACCACTAACCCTCCCCCCTCCCTATAAATAACCTTCCATTCTTCTTCATTTTCACACAACACAAACCCCATCTTCTCCCACATAGCCGAAACCACTTCACTCCCTCTCCACAATATTCTCTTCTTCTTCTTCTACTTTTCTTTTCTTTTCTTGCTCGAGGACGAGCAAATTTTAAGTTTGGTGTGGTAAAAGCATAAGCTTTTTTGTTTTTCCATTACCAATGGCACCTAAGGCCGGAGTTTCCTCAAGAAAAGGGAAAGGGAAAGCAAAAGCTTCCACCTCCGAGTCATGGGAGATGGAAAGATTCATCTCCAAGAGCCATCAAGACCACTTCTATGATGTTGTGGTAAAGAAGAAGGTGATCCCTGAGGTCCCTTTCAAGCTCAAAAAGAATGAGTATCCGGAAATCCGACATGAAATTCAAAGAAGAGGGTGGGAAGTCATAACCAACCCCATGCAACAAGTTGGAATATTGATGGTTCAAGAGTTCTATGCCAATGCATGGATCACTAGGAACCATGATCAAAGTATGAACCCGAACCCAAAGAACTATCTCACAATGGTTAGGGGGAAATACTTGGATTTTAGTCCGGAAAATGTGAGGTTGGCGTTTCACTTACCCATGATGCAAGGTGATGAACGCCCCTACACAAGAAGGGTCAACTTTAATCAAAGGTTGGACCAAGTCCTTAGGGACATCTGTGTGGAAGGTGCCCAATGGAGAATAGACTCCAAAGGCAAGCCAGTCCAACTAAGAAGACTGGACCTCAAGCCTGTAGCTAGAGGATGGTTGGAGTTCATCCAAAGATCCATCATCCCTACAAGCAACCGATCTGAAGTTACTGTGGATCGGGCCATCATGATTCATAGCATCATGATTGGAGAGGAAGTAGAGGTTCATGAAGTCATCTCCAATGAACTCTACAAAATAGCTGACAAGCCTTCACACATGGCACGGCTAGCCTTCCCCCACCTTATATGCCATCTATGTTACTCAGCTGGAGTTATCATAGAAGGAGATGTCTCCATTGAAAAAGACAAGCCCATCACCAAGAAAAGGATGGAGCAATCAAGAGAAGTTCCTCACGGCCCTCAAGGAGAACATGAGGAAGTTCATCATCAACAAATGCCTCAAGAAATGCACTTTCCTCCCAACAACTATTGGGAGCAACTCAGTACCTCTTTAGAAGATTTGAGCCATAATGTTGAACAATTAAGGGTGGAACATCATGAGCACTCCATCATTCTCCAAGAAATAAGAGAAGATCAAAGAGCAATGAGGGAGGAGCAACAAAGGCAAGGAAGAGACATAGAAGAGTTGAAGAACATCATGGGTCCTTCAAGAAGAAGACGCCACTAAAAGGTGGATTCATTCCTTGTTCTTTATTTCTTTCTGTTTTCGGTTTTTAATACTATGTTTATCTATGTTTTGTGTCTTCATTTCATGATCATTAGTATGCAACCATGCCTTAAAACTATGAATAAATTCCATTAGTCCTTCACCTCTCTTAAAAGAAAAATGTTTTAATTCAAAAGAACAAGAAGTACATAATTTTCGAAATTATTATTGAATTTAGTTTAATTATATTGATGTGGTGACAATGCTTTTTGTTTTCTGAATGAATGAATGAACAGTGCATATGTCTTTTGATCTTGTTGTTTATGAGTGTTAAAATTGTTGGTTCTTGAAAGAATGAGGAACAAAGAGAAATGTTATTGATGATCTGAAAAACATCATGAAATTGATTCTTGAAGCAAGAAAAAGCAGTGGAAAAAAAATGGCGAAAATTTTAAAGCAAGGATCCAAGGCTTTGAGCATCAATGGATAGGAGGGCCCAAGGAAATTAAATCCAGGCCTAAGCGGCTAAATCAAGCTGTCCCTAACCATGTGCTTGTGTCATGAAGGTCCAAGTGAAAAGCTTGAGACTGAGTGGTTAAAGTCGTGATCCAAAGTAAAAGAGTGTGCTCAAGAGCTCTGGACACCACTAACTGGGGACTTTAGCAAAGCTAAGTCACAATCTGAAAAGGTTCACCCAGTTATGTGTCTGTGGCATTCATGTATCCGGTGGTAATACTGGAAAACAAAGTGCTTAGGGCCACGGCCAAGACTCATAAGTAGCTGTGTTCAAGAATCAACATGCTTAACTAAGAAAGTCAATAACACTATCCCAAATTCTAATTTCCCCAAGAGACGCCAATCCCTCTAAACTACAAAGAAAAAAGTGAGATGCCAAAACTATTCAGAGGCAAAAAGCTACAAGTCCCGCTCATGTAATTAAATTAATATTCATTGATATTTTGGACTTTATAGTATATTCTCTTCTTTTTATCCTAATTGATTTTCAGTTGCTTGGGGACAAGCAACAATTTAAGTTTGGTGTTGTGATGAGCGGATAATTTATACGCTTTTTGGCATAGTTTTTACATAGTTTTTAGTAAGTTTAAGCTACTTTTAGGGATGTTTTCATTAGTTTTTATGTTAAATTCACATTTCTGGACTTTACTATGAGTTTGTGTGTTTTTCTGTGATTTCAGGTAAATTCTAACTGAAATTGAGGGATTTGAGCAAAACTCTGATAAAGGCTGACAAAAGGACTGCTGATGCTATTGGATTCTGACCTCCCTGCACTCGAAATGGATTTTCTGGAGCTACAGAACTCCAAATGGCGCGCTCTCAACGGCATTGGAAAGTAGACATCCAGGGCTTTCCAGCAATATATAATAGTCCATACTTTATTCGAAGAATGACGACGTAACTTGGCATTGAACGCCAAGTACACGCTG
Organism: Arachis stenosperma; assembly: GCF_014773155.1. Lineage (NCBI taxonomy): Eukaryota > Viridiplantae > Streptophyta > Magnoliopsida > Fabales > Fabaceae > Arachis > Arachis stenosperma. The sequence goes on from NC_080377.1 coordinate 82,584,256, forward strand.
CTTTCTGGAGTTAAACGCCAGAAAAACGTCATGATCCGGAGTTGAACGCCCAAAACACGTCATAACTCAAAGTTCAACGCCAAGAAATGCCTTAGCTCGTGGATTGATCAAGCTCAGCCCAAGCACACACCAAGTGGGCCCCGGAAGTGGATTTATGCATCAATTACTTACTCATGTAAACCGTAGTAGCTAGTCTAGTATATATAGGACATTTATCTACTGTATTAGACATCTTTTGACCACTTAAAACTCATTATTCATTCGGTCACTTGATCATGGAGAGGGCTGGCCATTCGGCCATGCCTGAACCTCTTTTACTTATGTATTTTCAACGGTGGAGTTTCTGCACACCATAGATTAAGGGTGTGGAGCTCTACTGTACCTCAAGTATTAATGAAGTTCTATTTTCTTTTATTCGGTCTCTATCTTATTCTTATTCCAAGATATTCATTCGTACCCAAGAACATGATGAATGTAATGAGTTAGATAACCCTCATTATCATTCTCACTTACGAACGCGCGTGATTGACAACCACTTACGTTCTACATGCAACCGAGCTTGAATGTGTATCTCTTAGATTCCCCAACAGAATCTTCGTGGTATAAGCTAGATAGATGGCGGCATTTATGAGGATCCGGAAAGTCCAACCTTGTCTGTGGTGTTCCGAGTAGGATCCTGGGAATCTGGAAAGTCTCACATTGTCTGTGGTATTCCGAGTAGGATTCCGGTAATGAATGACTGTGACTTGCTTCAAACTTGCAACCTGCTGGGCGTTAGTGACAGACGCAAAAGAATCAAGGGATTTTATTCCAGTAGGAGCGGGAACCAACCGGTGATTGGCCGTACTGTGACAGAGTGCGTGAGCATTAGCTTTCACTGCGAGGATGGGATGTAGCCATCAACCATGGGTGATGCCTCCAGACTGGTTAGCTGTGCGAGTGACAGCCGCATAGGATATTTCTCCGAGAGGATGAAAGTAGCCACAGCTGATGGTGAACCCCTATACAAAGCTTGCCATGGAAAGGAGTAAGAAGGATTGAGTGGAAGCAATAGGAAGGCAGACGTCCGTGAGTCATACAGCATCTCCATACACTTATCTGAAATTTTCACCAATGAATCCACATAAGTATTTCTATCCTTTTTATTCTGTATTTTCTTTTTATTTTATTAATCAGATTTAAACCCATAAATCCCCTTTAATCTGCCTAACTGAGATCTGCAAGGTGACCATAGCTTGCTTCATACCAACAATCTCTGTGGATTCGACCCTTACTCACGTAAGGTTTATTACTTGGACGACCCAGTACACTTGCTGGTTAGTTGAACGGAGTTGTGAATTCCAATAAAGAAAATAAACAGTGCCCTAAGAGTAAACATCCTTAAAGTATAAAGAACATGTGATCACAATTTCGTCCACCAATCCTTCCATGAGAAATTTGGATGATTTCTCTATGATGAGTTATAGGTGTTTCCATAAGGTTCACCCATGTAATTAACCTCTGCCATGGCAGGGTTCTCAGGATCATAAGCTTCTTCAGAAGCTGCCTCTTTAGTACTGTTGGATGCATGTTGCCATCCATTCAGATTTTGAGAGATCATGTTGACCTGTTGAGTCAACACTTTGTTCTGAGCCAATATGGCATTCAGAGCATCAATTTCAAGAACTCCTTTCTTCTGACGTATCCCATTATTCACGGAATTCCTCTCAGAAGTATACATGAATTGGTTGTTTGCAACCATGTCAATGAGTTCTTGAGCCTCTTCAGGCGTTTTCTTTAGGTGAATAGATCCACCTACAGAATGGTCCAATGACATTTTCGAAAATTCAGATAGACCATAATAGAATATATCTAATATGGTCCATTCTGAAAACATGTCAGATGGACATCTTTTGGTCAGCTGCTTGTATCTTTCCCAAGCTTCATAGAGGGATTCACCATCTTTTTGTTTGAAGGTTTGAACATCCACTCTCAGCTTGCTCAGCTTTTGAGGAGGAAAGAATTTATCCAAGAAGGCTGTGACCAGCTTATCCCAGGAGTCCAAGCTATCCTTAGGTTGTGAATCCAACCATATTCTAGCTCTGTCTCTTACAGCAAAAGGGAAAAGCATGAGTCTGTAGACTTCAGGATCAACTCCATTCGTCTTTACAGTCTCACAGATCTGCAAGAACTCAGTTAAAAACTGATAAGGATCTTCAGATGGAAGTCCATAAAACTTGCAGTTTTGCTACATTAAGGCAACTAGCTGAGGTTTCAGCTCAAAGTTGTTTGCTCCAATGGCAGGAATGGAGATGCTTCTTCCATCAAATTTGGACGTTGGCTTTGTGAAGTCACCAAGCATTCTCCTTGCATTATTATTATTTTCGGCTGCCATCTCCTTCTCTTGTTCGAAAATTTCTGAAAGGTTGTTTCTGGATTGTTGTAGTTTAGCTTCTCTTAGTTTTCTCTTCAGAGTCCTTTTAGGTTCAGGATATAATTCAACAAGAGTGCCTTTTTCCTTGTTCCTGCTCATATGAAAGAGAAGAAAACAAGAAAAGAAGAAGAATCCTCTATGTCACAGTATAGAGATTCCTTTATGTTAGTAGAAGAAGAAAGGGGAGAAGAGTGAAGAAGAATGGGTTCGGATTTTTTAGATGAAGAGAGGTGAAGAGAAGTGTTAGTAATTAAATAATTAAATAGAAGAAGAGAAGAGGAAGAGAATTCGAAAATAATTTTGAAAAGGGGTTAGTGATTTTCGAAAATTAGAGATAAAATGTAATTAAAATTAAAACATGAAACAATTAGTTAATTAAAAAGAATTTTTGAAAAGGGGTGAGATATTTTCGAAAATTAGAGAGGAAAGAGTAGTTAGGTGGTTTTGAAAAAGATAAGAAACAAACAAAAAATTAATTAGTTAGTTGAAAAAGATTTTAAAATCAAATTTGAAAAGATAAGAAGATAAGATAAGATAAGATATTTTTGAAATCAAATTTTGAAAAAGATAAGATAAAAAGATAAGATTTTTAAGAAAAAGATATTTTGAAAAAGATTTAATTTTAAAGTTAAAATTAATTACTTAACTAACAAGAAACTAAAAGATAGGATTCTAGATTTTAAAGATTGAACCTTTCTTAACAAGAAAGTAACAAACTTCAAATTTTTGAATCAATCACATTAATTGTTAGTGTAATTTCGAAAATATGATATAAAGATAAGAAAAAGATTTTGAAAATAATTTGAAAAATATTTTTGAAATTTTCGAAAATGATAAAAAAAATGAAAAATATATGATTTTTGAAAAAGATTTTAAAAAGATAAGATTTTTAAAATTGAAAATTTTGAGAGAAAAAAGGAAAAGATATTTTTTGTTTATTTTTGAAATTTTAAAGATGAGAGAGAAAAACACAAATATGACCCAAAACATAAAAATTTTGGATCAAAACACATGATGCATGCAAGAACACTATGAATGTCAAAATGAACACCAAGAACACTTTGAAGATCATGATGAACATCAAGAACATATTTTTGAAAAATTTTTGATGCAAAGAAAACATGCAAGACACCAAACTTAGAAATTTTTAATGCTTGGAAAATATGAATGCAAAGGTGCACATGAAAAACAAGAAAAGACACAAAACAAGAAAATATCAAGATCAAACAAGAAGACTTACTAAGAACAACTTGAAGATCATGAAGAACACTATGAATGCATGGAATTTTTGAAAATTGCAAGAAAAAAATTTTTAATGCATGTAATTGACACCAAACTTAAAAATTGACTCAAGACTCAAACAAGAAACACAAAATATTTTTATTTTTATAATTTTATAAATTTTTTTGTATTTTTATTTAATTTTTTTCGAAAATCAAGGTTGGAAAAACGAAAAAGAAAAGAAAAATTTTGAAAAAGATTTTTGAAAAGAAAATTACCTAATCTGAGCAACAAGATGAACCGTCAGTTGTCCATACTCGAACAATCCCCGGCAACGGCGTCAAAAACTTGGTGGACGAAATTGTGATTCCTTTGTTATTGTATTTTGTAAAATTCATTGCTTTTTCAACTATGTGTGGACACAACTCCGTTCAACTTAACCAGCAAGTGTACTGGGTCATCCAAGTAATACCTTACGTGAGTAAGGGTCGATCCCACAGAGATTGTTAGTATGAAGCAAGCTATGGTCACCTTGTAAATCTCAGTTAGGCAGATTAAATGGTTATGGGTTCGAAAATTAATAATAAATAAAAAATAAAAAGGGATACAAATACTTATGTAAATCAAACGTGGGAATTTCAGATAGGCGTATGGAGATGCTGTGCTCCTCTTGAATCTCTACTTTCTTATTACATTCATCCAATTCTTCTTACTCCTTTCCATGGCAAGCTGTATGTAGGGCATCACCATCATCAATGGCTACTTTTCATCCTCTCGGAAAAATGGTCCTATGCGCTGTCACTGCACGGCTAATCGTCTGGAGGCATCACCCTTGTTGATAGCTACATCCCATCCTCTCAGTGAAAATGGTCCAAATGCTCTGTCACAGCACGGCTAATCATCTGTCGGTTCTCAATCAGGTTGGAGTAGAATCCCTTGATTCTTTTGCGTTTGTCATCACGCCCAGCCTTCAGGAGTTTGAAGCTCGTCACAGTCATTCAATACCGGAATCCTACTCGGAATACCACAGACAAGGTTAGACTTTCTGGATCCCCATGAATGCCGCCATCTATCTAGCTTATACCACGAAGATTCTGTTGGGGAATCTAAGAGATATGCGCCCGGCCTAGAGTAGAACGGAAGTGGTTGTCAGTCACGTGCGTTCATAGGTGAGAATGATGATGAGTGTCACGGATCATCACATTCATCAAGTTGAAGTGCAACGTATATCTTGGAATAAGAATAAAAGAGAATTGAATAGAAAATAATGGTAATTGTATTGAAACTTGAGGTACAGAAGAGCTCCACACCCTTAATCTATGGTGTGCAGAAACTCCACCGTTGAAAATACATAAGTGAAAGGTTCAGGCATGGCCGAATGGCCAGCCCCCTGAATGATCAAAAAACCGAATGATCAAAGACTAAACAGTCAAAAGATTAAACTGTCAAAAGATGTCTAATACAATAGTAAATTATCCTATTTATACTAAACTAGCTACTAGGGTTTACATGAGTAAGTAATTGATGCATAAATCCACTTCCGGGGCCCACTTGGTGTATGCTTGGGCTGAGCTTGATCTATCCATGAGCTGAGGCTTTTCTTGGAGTTGAACTCCAAGTTATAACGTGTTTTGGGCGTTCAATTCCGGATCATGACGTGTTTCTGGCGTTTAACTCCAGACAGCAGCATGTACTTGGCGTTCAATGCCAATTTACGTCGTCAATTCCCGAATAAAGTATGGACTATTATATATTACTGGAAAGCTCTGGATGTCTACTTTCCAACGCCGTTGAGAGCGCGCCATTTGAAGTTCTGTAGCTCCAGAAAATCCATTTTGAGTGCAGGAAGGTCAGATTCCAACAGCATCAGCAGTCCTTTTGTCAGCCTTTTTCAGAGTTTTGCTCAAGTCCCTCAATTTCAGCCAGAAATTACCTGAAATTACAGAAAAATACACAAACTCATAGTAAAGTCCAGAAATGTGAATTTAACATAAAAACTAATGAAAACATCCCTAAAAGTAGCTTGAACTTACTAAAAACTACCTAAAAACAATGCCAAAAAGCGTATAAATTATCCGCTCATCAGAGACACCCCACCATGGTAAGATCTACCTTTTCACCCCATTTGTATATATCCCTTGAACTCTTCTTTGATTGGTAATTGTTTGGCCCCTGACTTGGTTAGTTAGAGTTGATTTTATTACTACCAGAAGTTTTCACTATGAACCACTTGAATGATAGAAAACACCTTCTTTCTAGACCTTTGATGAAGTTTTTTAGGTGTTCTATTATCTAAGTACCTACTAAAGTGGTGCATTCTTCATAAAAAAGGGGGAGAGACGCGAGCGCACGCTTTCCACGCACGCGTCCCTAGCGCGGATGCAGGTCCATATATTTTCTAGAGAGTTATGCCACTCTCGAGCCAACGTGAGGCCCCCAGCATACCATCAAGCACGCGCACGCTCACCTGGCACCTGCGCGCCCCTCCGCTACAAACAAAATAGACCCGACCGCGCACAGGCCGCTCCCGCGTCGATGACCTTGCCTCAACCTCTGGCATATTTTCCAGAGAGTTATGCCAAGCCTGGGCTTATTTCGTGCCCGAGGCATCAAACTACAGCCGCGTGCACGCATCTACCGCGCGCACGCCAACCTGGTCAGTGTATTCACCTGCGCGTCCGCCCACTGTGCGCGCACGTGCCGTATCCCTACAGCCAACTTCTGGTACATTCTCCAGAGAGTTGTGCAACTCTTGGGCTAGCACTGCACCACTGGCACAACCACACGCATGCGTGCGCACACCTTGCGCGTCCGCATCCTTGCTGGTTCCCCTTCCTCCGCGCGGGCGCGCAAAGTGCGCGCACGCGTCGACCCGCGACGTCAAAATATAAGCATGCGCGCCCACATTTCCCCCCTCCCACGTCTTCTACCATCTTCCATTCCTTTCTCTACACCACTCTAACCACCGTGCAGCACCACCTCCGACGACCACCCAACTCCAGCGGTCCCCTCATTTTTATCTTACCCTCAACTCCCTTCTCTCACTTACATCTTCATCCCCTTTCTTTCTCTCCCAAGGTACTCTAACCCACTCCACCTCTTGTTCTACTTCTCTCATCCATTCCTTAGGTAGTTGCTTGTGTTTTCTTTTAGGTTGTTTCTTTTCTTTTTAAGTTCTTTATTACTTGGTTGTCTTTGTTTTTTTTCCTTTCATAATTCTTCATGGGTGTTGCAATCATGACTTCTTTTGTATTGGTGGATTAAATTGTTTTGCATGATTTCTTTGCAATCATGGTGCATTATGATGACCAATGTTGCTTTGTGGGATGTTGCATTGCCCTCTTCCATTCATTTGCTCATTACAAAGAGAATGCACATCAAGTGTTTGATGAAAAGCACACATGACCTTTTGAGCTCATTTTGACTCACTACTTTTCAACTAAGTGCTTTTCTCACTAACTTGCATACTCTTAAGTGCATCGGGCATAATACTCCTCATATCTCACATTTTATTCACTCACCTCACCATGACTTTCTTTCCATCATGGACATTTGGGTGTACACTTATCATGCCTCTCACTTGCATGCCTATACCGCCCTTAGATCACATGCTAGTGATTTGCCTTGTTTACAAATGTTGTCTTCGTTACATGTTGCAGCTGTCATGTAGTGAGGACACTTACCCCTACGGCATACTCTTTCACTCGCATGCTTTCCATTTATTTGTGTTTCTTTGGGTTTGATGTTTCCCTCCTTTTCACTTTTACAGGATGGTTATCAAGAAGGACAAAGGGAAGACCCCGAAGAAACCAGCCACCAACAGAGCGCGCCAAGAACCCACGGCGAAGCCCCTCCGAAAGAAGGCTAGAGGCCTCTCCAACATTGATGTTCTAGAGAAGAACAACCCTCTAAAGGACCCAAACAAGTTCCCTAACCGCTACTGTGAACTTGTTTACCCCGGAATAACTGAGCGAAACTACCATCCGAAGCCCCTTCTAGTCCTACCGGCTCACATCGCACCGATGGTGATGCCCCGCTTTGAGCGGAGACAATGGAGGTTTCTCATGAGGCAACCAAAGGAGGTCAACCTATCATGGGTGGTGGAGTTCTACTCCAACTACCACTCACCCCTTCTCACATCAATTTTTGTGCGCCGAAAGCAAGTACCAGTCACGGTGGAAGCCATCCAAGGAGTACTTAAGACCAGGTCATTAGCGGACGGGCATGACGCCTATCAAGAAATTTTGTCGGCACGTTGCGGATGTGGATTCGATTGGAATGCGATTCTCCAAGTAATAGCTTTACCCGAAGCCTCTTGGATTCGAGGGACTATAAAGCAAAGACCAAAAGGTTTGGATGCACGTTTCCTCACTCAAGAAGCCGCAGCATGGGCCCAAATCCTAGCTCACTACGTGCTCCCAAGCACTCATGGGTCATCCATCACCGCCGAGCTTGCCTTATTGGTTTGGTGCATCCTAACCGAGAAGTCGGTCGACATCCCACATGCCATCCGACAATCTATGGGGTGCATTCATGCCAAGGGAAACTTGCCCTTCCCCGCCATGGTAACCAAATTAGTCGCAGCGGCCGGTGTTCACCGCGAGACCAAGGACCGGAGGACCTTAATCCCGGTTGAAGGTGATGTTGTTCCGACCAAGAGGTGCCTTAGACCTTCGGTGGTTACCAAGGACCTTGGCATGGCCACTCCCACTTGCAACCCTACCACTTCATCCGCACCACCAAAATCATCCATCCAACGCCTTGAGGACCTTCACAAGAAATTGGACCGTTATGAGCGGCGCAACCAACGCCGATATGCTCATGTGAAGAAGCTTCTAAGCATTGTTACCCCACCTATGGAGGAACCGGATATCTCCACATCCACCGCAACATCAAGCAGAAATAGCACTAACGGGGGAGATGACGGACATTCTGGAGCCAGCCACCCATTGCGTATCACTTATAGCACGGAAGACCGTGTTAAGTTTTAAGTGTGGGGAGGTCGGCCGACCGATCCCTGTAGGTAACACCCGAATAAACTTTTGAATCTCTTTGTAGTTAGGGTAGGTTGCATGATTAGGTTTCCTTTGACACCATTTGCATGATAAGTCCACTTGGTTGAAACAATGAATTCTTTCCTAGGAAACCAAGATTTTAGGGCAACCGCACCTTACCAATTTTGAAATTTTGATGCTAAGCTTGTTCGAAGATTGTACTTTGGAACATGGATTTTGAGTTAAGAACACAAGCTAGTGAGTTTTGAGCCTTATTGCGTGGCTACATCTTATAGTCACTTATCTCCGTTCTTGTATGCATTGTTCTCTCTCTATGATTGTGATCCTCACTTTGTTTGACTCTATATGTCCATTGTTGTATGTGTGAATGCATGTATAAGATTGAGGCCATCAATTCACTTAGCCACTACTCAAATAGCCTTACCATACGAACAACCCTTGCAACCAACTTTGATTGGCTTAGACTAGTGTGTGTATCATTCAAGTGCGGGAAAAATAGGGTGGGACATTGGTTGAGGAAAAAGAATGTTGCGTTCTATATTTAGGAATTGGGTATATGCTCATGTATTGATCAAATGTATAGACCTTATGCATTGATGTTCTTGTATATAGCTTGAAAAAAAATGAGAAAAAAAAGAAAGAAAAAAAACAAAAAAAAAATAAAACAATATGGAAAAGAAAAGAAAAAAATAGAAAAAGAAAGAAACAAAGAAAAAAAAAGAAACAAAAAGGGGACAAAATGCCCTAAAGAAAAGTGAAGCTCAATAAAATCAATGCATATGTGTTGTAAAGTGAAAAGAGAACACATGAGTATGTGGAAAAGTGAGGAATGGTAGCTAGATTAGTGTATAATTGTAGAGGGGATTATATAGGTTGGGTGAAAAGTTTAGGTTAATCAAAAGATCCAATTTTAGCCACTTAGCCAAATATATATATATCCACCTTGACCCTAGCCCCATTACAACCGAGGAAAGACCTCATGATACATGTGCACATGCATGTAACAATTGTTGATTGCTAGAGGAAGAACAAATATTGGAAAAGCATGAAATAGGGGAGAATTGAGTGATTAGCCCGATATACCGAGCGGATAGAGTGCAAACACTTCCGGTGAGGGTTCGACACTCAAATCCTTGTCCCCAGCTCTCACGAGCATTCTTCATGCAAGTCGCATAGATTACACCTTGATGATCAAAATTGGTAAGTTTGTGAATTACCTATCATCTCACCCATGTGCTCGAAAATATCTTAGGAAGATCGATTTGCTCTTAACCAAGTGGATACTACCACCCATCTTAGTGCATTCATGTAAATAGATTGCATGTCATGAATCTCTTGCCTTTGTGATGCTTTGCTCTTTTACTTTTCTTTAAGCATGAGGACATGCTACAATTTAAGTGTGGGGAGGTTGATAAACCCCATTTTTAGGGTTTATCCGGTATTGATTTCGAGGGTTTTTTCAATGATTCTACACACTTTTCATATGAAAATACATGACTTTGTGTTCCTTTTCCAATTTTGCCTCATGGATGAAAACATGCTTCTTTTGCACTAAATTAGATATATATCTAATCCTTATCTATGCCATTCGATGCTGTGACCCGTGTGTTAAGTGGTTTCAGAGTTTATAGGGCAAGGATGACTTGGAGAAGAGAATGGAAGCATGTACAAAGGAAAGGAGCACGGGAAATTAACCTTTGGAAACTTCGGCACCGACGCGTGCGCGCACATGGCGCGTCCGCGCAGGTCTACGCCATTAAAGCCAAAGCTAGGAGCAAAGCTACGAGCTGGCGCGTGTAGCGGCTAAGTCATGAGCCTCATGGACGCGTCCGCACAGATTGCGCCTACGCGTGGATTGCAGTTTCTCCAGGGCCGCGTGCGCGTGCTATGCGCGTACGCGCCGGTGGTCACACATGATTTTTTAAGAGAGCACGTGATCAGAGCGTGGAGACAGTTGGAGACCCTATTTTGGGAAAGTGCATTGGCGGGAAAAGCTTAAAGAGGCAAAGGATTGAAGGGTTAAGGGACTTTAGCTCATTTTGCATGTTCTTAGATATTTTCTTAGAGTTGATTACATTTTGGGGTAGAGAGAGAGACTGCAACCTCTCTCTAGGGTTTTATTCTCCACATTCTCCACTACAATTCTCCTTTGATTTCTCTTGGTGAGATCTATTGTAATACACTTTTATTTTGATGCAATTAGTAGATCTACTCTTCTCATATTCTCTATTAGTGTTCTTTGATCTTCTCACTTTGGATCTACCTTTTGCCTTTGTTACTTGGATTTGGAACTAGTGAATTGAGGTACTTTCATATCCATTACTTGTAATTGTTCAATTCTAGATAATTGTGTGATTTAGGTCTCTTCATTTCAATTCTTCATTCTAATTTCTTAATGCCTTTTATGAATGCTCATCATATGTTTGATAAAATGCCAACACTAGTTATGGAGTAAAAGTTTCTCACTTGGCTTAGGGTTTGGACCATTAGGAAAAGTTGAATAGTGGATATCTATTGTTGATTGAGAATTAAGGATTGCTAATTGGCTTGGAATGCACTAAAACTAGATTCCCTTAGGGTGAAGCTAGGACTTGTGATTTAAGCTAGTCACTTTCACTTGACTCTCCTCTATACTTGGAGGTTGACTAAGTGGAGCAAGACTTAATTGTCATCATCATTGAAGTAAACTATAGTGATAGAATTTCTAGTGCTAACCCTAGGCCAAGTCTTTTAATATTGATTACTTGTCACCTAACCTTTGTTAATTTGAATTAGTGCATTGACCTTCAACCATTACAATAAAAGCCTCCTAATCAATAACATGTATTCTCTAGCAATTCCAAGTGAAGACGACTTGGGAGATTGATACTCTCGATTGTAAATTGTAGAATTGTTTGATGCAAGGTTTGAGTGTCGAGTAGACTATACTCACGATTGTACTCATTATTGAATTTTATATCGACATAAAAATTTCGTTTATCAAAATGGCGCCGTTGCCGGGGAGTTGCTTATGTGTGCCATGTTATTGCTTAGTGTAAATATGTGTATATGTATAAAGTTGCATTTTCTCTTGATTTTTTTTATTTGATTGACCAATCCCACTTATTACCATGAGCATGACGCGTTCACAACCGAATCCGAGCTTAGTCCCATTTGATCTGGAAATTGAACGAACTTTGCTTCACATTAGACAAGTTCGGAGGCGGTTAACCTTTGGGGAAGGTGAAAAGGTTCCTACCAATTCACCAACCTTACCCGAAGTGAATATTGAACCGTCATTTGAAGAAGGAACTAACCATCCCTCCGTTAATACTACTAATAATTCTTCTTTTGATCTAGGTACCAACACCATGGCTGCTCCGAGGAGAGTTACTCTCAAGGAAGTGGGTGCACCGGACTATGTTCTTCAACCCCTTCATGTGCTTCATCCTAACTTGAACGCAAACTTTGAACTCAAGACTGCTTTGATTCACCTCCTACCTAGATTCCATGGATTTCCCGCCCAAGACCCTATTCAACATAAAAATTTTGTTTATCATTCATACACCAAGTTTTTGGCGCTGTTGCCGGGGATTGTTCGAGTTTGGACAACTGACGGTTCATCTTGTTGCTCAGATTAGGTAATTTTCTTTTCAAAAAGTTTTCAAAATTTTTTTCAAAAAAAAAAAATTTTCTCTTTGTTTTCGTTTTTCAAAAAAAAATTTAATTTCCGAAAAATACAAAAAATTTTAAAATCATAAAAATCAAAAATATTTTTGTATTTCTTGTTTGAGTCTAGTGTCAATTTTTAAGTTTGGTGTCAATTGCATGTTTTTAAAATTTTTGCATTTTTTTCGAAAATTTCATGCATGGTGTTCTTCATGATCTTCAAGTTGTTCTTGATAAGTCCTCTTGTTTGATCTTTATGTTTTCTTGTTTTGTGTCTTTTGTTGTTTTTCATGTGCATTTTTGCATTCATAGGGTCTAAGAATTAAAAATTTCTAAGTTTGGTGTCTTGCATGTTTTCTTTTCTTGAAAATTTTTCAAAAATAAGTTCTTGATGTTCATCATGATCTTCATGTGTTCTTGGTGTTCATCTTGACATTCAAAGTATTCTTGCATGCATTATGTGTTTTGATCTTGCATTTTCATGTTTTGAGTCATTTTTGTGTTTTTCTCTTTCCTCATTAAAAATTCAAAAATAAAAAATATCTTTTCCTTATTTTGCTCATAATTTTCAAAAATTTGAGTTGACTTAATCAAAAATTTTTAAAACTTAGCAATTTCTTATAAGTCAAGTCAAATTTTCAATTTTAAAAATCTTATCTTTTCAAAATCTTTTTCAAAAATAAAATCTTTTTCATTTTTTTATTATTTTCAAAAATTTTTAAAATTTATTTTCAAAATATTTTTCTTATCTTTATTTCAAAATTTCGAAAACTTTACTAACAATTAATGTGATTGATTCAAAAATTTGAAGTTTGTTACTCTCTTGTGAAGAAAGTTTCAATCTTTAAATTCTAGAATCATATCTTTTAGTTTCTTGTTAGTCAAGTAATCAAATTTCAATTTTAAAAATCAAATCTTTTCCAAAATATCTTTTTCAATCATATCTTTTCAAAATATCTTTTTTCAAATTATATCTTTTTCAAATTCAATTTCAAAATCTTTTCCAACTTCTTATCTTTTCAAAATTGAATTTCAAATCTTTTTCAACTAACTAATTGACTTTTTGTTTGTTTTACTATTTCTTATCTTTTTTAAAACCACCTAACTACTTTTTCCTCTCTAATTTTTGAAAATTCCTTCCTCTTTTTCAAAATTCTTTTAATTAACTAATTGTTTCAATTTTTAATTTTAATTGTTTTTCTTCTCTTAATTTTCGAAAATCACTAACCCTTTTTCAAAATTAATTTTCGAAATTCTCTCTATCATCTTTTTCTATTTATTTATTTAATTACTAACACTTCTATTCATCTTAAAAATTCAAACCCTCTCTTCCTCTCTGAGTTCGAATTTTCCTCTTTTCCTTCTTGTATTCTTTTCTTCTTCTACTAACATAAAGGAATCTCTATACTACGACATAGAGGATTCCTCTTCTTTTTTTGTTCTCCTCTTTTTCATATGAGGAGGAGCAAGGACAAGAACATTCTTGTTGAAGCAGATCCTGAACCTGAAAGGACTCTGAAGAAGAAACTAAGAGAAGCTAAATTACAATATTTTGGAGACAACCTTACAGAAATTTTCGAAAAGGAAGAGGAGATGGCAGCCGAAAATAATAATGCAAGGAGGATGCTTGGTGATTATACTACACCTACTTCCAAATTTGATGGAAGAAGCATCTCAATCCCTGCCATTGGAGCAAACAATTTTGAGCTGAAACCTCAACTAGTTGCTCTAATGCAACAGAACTGCAAGTTTCATGGACTTCCATCAGAAGATCCCTATCAGTTTTTAACTGAGTTCTTACAGATCTGTAAGACTGTTAAGACTAATAGAGTAGATCCTAAAGTCTACAGGCTCATGTTTTTCCCTTTTGCTATAAGAGACAGAGCTAGAATATGGTTGGACTCACAACCTAAAGATAGCCTGGACTCTTGGGATAAGCTAGTCACGGCGTTCTTGGCTAAGTGCTTTCCTCCCCAAAAGCTGATCAAGCTTAGAGTGGATGTTCATACCTTCAAACAAAAAGATGGTGAATCCCTCTATGAAGCTTAGGAAAGATACAAGCATATGATCAAAAGATGTCCTTCTGACATGCTTTCAGAGTGGACCATTTTGGATATATTCTATTATGGTCTATCTGAGTTCTCTAAGATGTCACTGGACCATTCTGCAGGTGGATCCATTCACCTAAAGAAAACACCTGCATAAGCTCAAGAACTCATTAACATGGTTGCAAATAACCAATTCATGTACACTTCTGAGAGGAATCCTGTGAGTAATGGGACGCCTCAAAGGAAAGGAGTTCTTGAAATTGATGCTCTGAATGCCATATTGGCTCAGAACAAAATGTTAACTTAGCAAGTCAACATGATTTCTCAAAGTCTAAATGGATGTCAAAATGCATCCAACAGTACTAAAGAGGCATCTTCTGAAGAAGAAGCTTATGATCCTGAGAACCCTGTAATGGCAGAGGTAAATTACATGGGTGAACCATATGGAAATACCTATAATTCCTCATGGAGAAATCATTCAAATTTCTCATGAAAGGATTAACAAAAGCCTCAAAAGGCTTTAATAATGGTGGAAGAAACAGGCTTAGCAATAGCAAGCCTTTTCCATCATCTTCTCAGCAACAGACAGAGAATTCTGAGCAGAGCTCCTCTAGCTTAGCAAACATAGTCTCTGATCTGTCTAAAGCCACTTTAAGTTTCATGAGTGAAACAAGGTCCTCCATTAGAAATTTGGAGGCACAACTGGGCCAGCTGAGTAAAAAAATCACTGAAACCCCTCATAGTACTCTCCCAAGCAATACAGAAGAGAATCCAAAAAGAGAGTGTAAGGCCATTGATATTGTCTATATGGCCGAATCCAAGGAGGAAGGGGAGGACGTGAATCCCAATGAGGAAGACCTCATGGGACGTCCCCCAGACAGAAAGGAGTTCCTTATTGAGGACCTAAAGGAATCTGAGGATCATATAGAAACCATAGAGATTCTATTGAACCTCCTTCTGCCATTCATGAGCTCTGAAAACTATTTTTCCTCTGAAGAGGATGAAGATGTAACTGAAGAGCAAGTTGCTCAATATCTAGGAGCCATCATGAAGCTGAATGCCAAGTTGTTTGGTAATGAGACTTGGGAAGATGCACCTCCCTTGCTCATTAGTGAACTAGATACATGGGTTCAGCAAACTTTACCTAAAAAGCAATAAAATCCTGGTAAATTCTCAATACCCTGTACCATAGGCACTATGACCTTTGAGAAGATTCTGTGTGAGCTAGGGTCAGGTATAAATTTTATGCCACTCTCTGTAATGGAGAAACTAGGGATCTTTGAGGTACAGGCAGCCACATTCTCATTAGAGATGGCAGACAAGTCAATAAGACAAGCTTATGGATTGGTAGAGGACGTGTTAGTAAAGGTTAAAGGCCTTTACATCCCTGCTGATTTCATAATCTTAGACACTAGGAAGGATAAGGATGAATCTATCATCCTTAGAAGACCCTTCCTAGCCACAGCAGGAGCTGTGATTGATGTTGACAGAGGAGAGCTAGTCCTTCAATTGAATAGGGACTACCTGGTATTTAAAGCTCAAGGATCTTTCTCTGCAACCATGGAGAGGAAGCATGAAAAGCTTCTCTCAATACAGAGTCAAACAGAGCCCCCACAATCAAACTATAAGTTTGGTGTTGGGAGGCCACAACCAAACTCTAAGTTTGGTATTGAACCCCCACATTCAAATTCTAGGTTTGGTGTTAGGAGGTCCCAACAATGCTCTGATGATTTGTGAGGCTCCATGAGAGCTCACTGTCAAGCTATTGACATTAAAGAATCACTTATTGGGAGGCAACCCAATTTTTATTTATCTATATTTTTATTGTTCTTTTATGTTTTATTAGGTTTATGATCATGGGGAGTCACAAAACAATTGCAAAAATTAAAAACAGAATGAAAAATAGCAGAAGAAAAAGTACACCCTAGAGAAAGAGCTTACTGGCGTTTATACGCCAGTAAGGAGCATCTGGCTGGCGTTCAACGCCAGAACAGAGCAAGGATCTGGCGTTGAACGCCAGAAATAAGCAGCAATCTGGCATTTAAACGCCAGGATTGCACCCTGAGGAAAGCTAGCATTTAACGCTAGCAACAAGCATCAGGCTGGCATTAAACGCCAGAAACATGCTACATTTGGGCATTTAACGCCAGAAACAAGCTTCAGTCTGGCGTTAAACGCCAGGATTGCAGGCAGAGGGCATTTTACACGCCTAATTGGTGCAGGGATGATTCATTCTTGACACCTCAAAATCTGTGGAACCCACAAGATCACCTCAGGATCTGTGGACCCCACATGATTCCCACCTACCTCAACTCACCTTCTCTCCTCTTCACACAATCCAATGACACTCTTCCCTAAACACCTTTCACCAATCACCTCAATCTCTCTTCCCCATCACCTCTTCACCACTCACATCTATCCACTCTTCCCCATAAACTCCACCTACCTTCAAATTCAAAATCTCTTTCCCATCCAAACCCACCCTAAATGACCGAACCTACTATCCTCTCCCTCCACTATATAAACCCCTCCATACTTCTTCATTTTCACATAACACAACCCTCTCTTCTCCCCCTCTCCTCCATATCTTCTTCTTCTCCTTCTATTCTTTCTCTTCTTTTGCTCGAGGACGAGCAACATTTTAAGTTTAGTGTGGTAAAGCATAGCTTTTTTATTTTTCCATAACCATTGATGGCACCTACGACCGGAGAAATCTCTAGAAAGAGGAAAGGAAAGACAAAAGCTCCCCCCTCCAAGTCATGGGAGATGGAGAGATTCATCTTAAGGGTCCATAGCTCAGTAGTAGAGTATTTGACTGCACATCAAGAGAGCCCACTCATGGACCTCAACAAGAGCATGAGGAATTCTCTCATCAAGAAATCCTTGAGATAACCTCAGGGGATACATTTTCCTCCACAAAATTATTGGGAGCAACTAAGGATAGGAGCACCAAAATCACTTGGGATCAAGCAACAGAGGCAAGGAAGAGACATAGAGGAGCTCAAGGACACCATTGGTTCTTCAAGAAAAAGGTGCCACCCTCACTAAGATGGACTCATTCCTTAACTTCCTTGTTCTTATCTCTCTGTTTTTTGATTTTTGAGCTTCATGTTTGTCTATGTTTGTGTCTTTATTACATGATCATTAGTGTCTAGTAACTATATCTTAAGGCTATGAATAATTCCATGAATCCTGCACCTTTCTTAAATGAAAAATGTTTCTAATACAAAAGAACAAGAAGTACATGAGTTTCGAAATTGTCCTTAAAATGAGTTTAATTATATTGATGTGGTGACAATACTTTTTGTTTTCTGAATGAATGCTTGAACAGTGCATATTTTTGATCTTGTTGTTTATGAATGTTAAAATTGTTGGCTCTTGAAAGAATGATAAAAAAGAGAAACGTTATTGATGATCTGAAAAATCATAAAATTGATTCTTGAAGTAAGAAAAAGCAGTGAAGAACAAAAGCTTGCGGAAAAAAAAGTGAAAAAAAATTATAAAAGAAAAAAAGAAAAAGCAAGTAGAAAAAGCCAGTAGCCCTTAAAACCAAAAGGCAAGGGTAAAAAGGATCCAGTTTTGAGCATCAATGAATAGGAGGGCCCAAGGAAATAAATCCAGACCTAACCGGCTAAATCAAACTGTCCCTAACCATGTGCTTGTGGCATGCAGGTCCAAGTGAAAAGCTTGAGACAGAGTGGTTAAAGTCATGATCCAAAGCAAAAAGAGTGTGCTTAAGAGCTCTGGACACCTTTAACTGGGGACTTTAGTAACGCTGAGTCACAATCTGAAAAGGTTCACCCAGTCATGTGTTTGTGGCATTTATGTATCCGGTGGTAATACTGAAAAACAAAGTGCTTAGGGCCACGGCCAAGACTCATAAAAGTAGCTGCGTTCAAGAATCAACATACTTAATTAGGAGAATCAATAACACTATCTAAACTCTGAGTTCCTATAGATGCCAATTATTCTAAACTTCAAAGGATAAAGTGAGATGCCAAAACTGTTCAGAAGCAAAAAGCTACTAGTCCCGCTCATTTAATTAGAACTAATATTCATGGATATTTCGAGATTTATAGTATATTCTCTTCTTTTTATCCTATTTGATTTTCAGTTGCTTGGGGACAAGCAACAATTTATGTTTGGTGTTGTGATGAGCGGATAATTTATACGCTTTTTAGCATTATTTTTAGGTAGTTTTTAGTTGAATCTAGCTACTTTTAGGGATGTTTTTATTAGTTTTTATGCAAAATTCACATTTCTGGACTTTACTATGAGTTTGTGTGTTTTTCTGTGATTTCAGGTATTTTCTGGCTGAAATTGAGGGACCTGACCAAAAATCTGAGTCAGACTGAAAAAGGACTGCTGATGCTGTTGGATTCTGACCTCCCTGCACTGGAAATGAATATTCTGGAGCTACAGAAATCCGAATGGCACGCTCTCAATGGCGTTAGAAAGTAGACATCCATAGCTTTCCAGCAATATATAATAGTCCATACTTTATTCGAATCAATACGACGCAAAATGGACTTCAACGCCAGTTTCATGCTGCATTCTGGAGTAAAACGTCAGAAACACGTTACAAACCAGAGTTAAACGCCAAAAATACGTTACAACTTGGCGTTTAACTTCAAACAAAGCCTCTGCACGTGTAAAGCTCAAGCTCAGCCCAAGCACACACCAAAGTGGGCCCCGAAAGTGGATTTCTGCATTTAGACTTATTTCTGTAAACCCTAGTAACTAGTCTAGTATAAATAGGACATTTTACTATTGTATTAGACATCTTTGGATTATTTTTGGATTACCTTATGATCCTTTGATCACGTTTATGGGGGCTGGCCATTCGGCCATGCCTGGACCATCACTTATGTATTTTCAACGGTGGAGTTTCTACACACCATAGATTAAGGGTGTGGAGCTCTGCTGTTCCTCGAGTATTAATGCAATTACTACTATTTTCTATTCAATTCATACTTATTCTTATTCTAAGATATTCACTGCACTTTAACATGATGAATGTGATGATCCGTGACACTCATCATCATTCTCACCTATGAACGCGTGACTGACAACCACTTCCGTTCTACCTTAAAACGAGCGTGTATCTCTTGGATTCCTTAATCAGGATCTTCGTGGTATAAGCTAGAACCCTTTGGCAGCCACTCTTGAAATTCCCGAAAGTCTAAACCTTGTCTGTGGTATTCCGAGTAGGATTCAGGGATTGAATGACTGTGACGAGCTTTAAACTCGCGATTGTTGGGCGTGGTGACAGACGCAAAAGAATCAATGGATTCTATTCTGACATGATCGAGAACCGACAGATGATTAGCCGTGCTGTGACAGAGCATTTGGACCATTTTCACTGAGAGGATGGGATGTAGCCATTGACAATGGTGATGCCCTACATACAACTTGCCATGGAAAGGAGTATGAAGGATTGAAGGAAGGTAGTAGGAAAGCAGAGATTCAACAGCGACAAAGCATCTCCATACACTTATCTGAAATTCCCACCAATGATTTACATAAGTATCTCTATCTTTATTTTATGTTTTATTTATTATTATTTTTGAAAACCATTATAACCATTTGATTCCGCCTAACTGAGATTTACAAGATGACCATAGCTTGCTTCATACCAACAATCTCCATGGGATCGACCCTTACTCACGTAAGGTATTACTTGGACGACCCAGTGCTCTTGCTGGTTAGTTGTGCGGAGTTGTGACAAAGTGTGATTCACGTTTGAGAGCGCTATCATGTTTTTGGCGCCATTGTTGATGATCACAATTTTGTGCACCAACTTGTCAGCCACCTTGTACAGTTCTAGAGGTATGATCCTATGAACTTCCACTTCCTCTCCAATCATGATACTATGGATCATGATAGCCCGATCTACAGTTACTTCACATTGGTTGCTAGTAGGAATGATAGAGTGTTGGATGAATTCCAACCATCCTCTAGCCACAGGCTTAAGGTCCGGCCTTCTTAGTTGAACCGGCTTGCCTTTGGAATCTCTCTTCCATTTAGCTCCTTCCACACAGATATCCTTGAGGACTTGGTCCATCCTTTGATCAAAGTTGACTCTTCTAGTGAAAGGATGCGAATCTCCTCTCATGATTGGCAAGTTGAACGCCAATCTCACATTTTTCAGACTGAAATCTAAGTATTTCCCCCGGACCATTGTGAGCCAATTCTTCGGGTCTGGGTTCATACTTTGGTCGTGGTTCTTAGTGATCCATGCATTAGTCTAGAACTCTTGAACCATTAAGATTCTGACTTGTTGAATAGGATTGGTGAGAGCTTCCCATCCTCTTCTCCTAATCTCATGTCGGATCTCCAGATATTCGCTCCTTTTGAGCTTGAAGGGGACCTCGGGGATCACCTTTTTCTTTGCTACAACTTCATAGAAGTGGTCTTGATGGGCTTTTGAGATGAATATTTCCATCTCCCATGACTCGGAGGTGGAAGCAATTGCCTTCTCTTTCCTCTTCCTTGAGGTTTCTCCGGCCTTAGGTGCTATTAATGGTTATGAAAAATTAAAAAGCAAGGCTTTTTTCCACACCAAACTTAAGAGGTTTGCTCGTCCTCGAGCAAAAGAAGAAAGAAGAGAGTAGAAGAAGAACAGAAGTGGGAGATGGAGGCGTGAGAGGGTTTTGGCAAAGGGGGAAAGAAGTGATTGTGAGGTGTAAAAGTGGAGGAGTAAGTGGGAGGTATATATAGGGTAAGAGGAGGGGTGGGTTCGTGTGAAGTTGGGTGGGTTTGGGAGGAAAATGGTTTGAATTTGAATGGTTAGGTAGGTGGGATTTTATGATGGGTTTTTGGGAATTAGGGGATGGATGTGAGTGGTAAAGAGAATATGGGGAAGAGGGTAAGATTTGATAGGTGAGTGGTGTTTTGGGTAGAGTGTTATAGAGAGGTGTGATGAGGAGAGAGAGTGAGGTGGGGTAGGTGGGGATTCTGTTGGGTCCACAGATCTTGAGGTGTCAAGGATTTCTCATCCCTGCATCTTTCTGGCATTCAAATGCCCTTCGTGTGGCATATCTGGCGTTAAACGCCAGTCTGCTGCCTTTTTCTGGCGTTTAAACGCCAGTCTGTTGCCTTTTTCTAGCGTTTAAACGCCAGCCTGCCTACCAGTTCTGGCGTTTAACGCCCAGAATGGTGCTAGGCTGGGCGTTAAATGCACATTTTGGTATCCTTACTGGCGTTTAAATGCCAGTAAGCTCGTCCTCCAAGGTGTGCTATTTTTGATGCAGTTTTTGATTTTGCTTTAATTTTTGCAGTTATTTTTGTGACTCCACATGATCATCATCCTAAAGAAAACATAAAATAGCAATGGAAAACAAAATGAAAGAGTAATTAATATAGATAAATAAAATTGGGTTGCCTCCCAATAAGCGCTTCTTCAATGTCAATAGCTTGACAGGAAGCTCTTACAGAGCTTCACAGATGCTCAGAGCATGATTGTGGCCTCCTAACACTAAACTTAGAGTTTGGATATGGGGGCTTTGCTTGACTCTGCATGGAGAGAATTGGATGAAGCTTTTCATGCTTCTTCTCCATGTTTACAGAGAAAAATCCTTGAGCCTTAAACACAAGGTAGTCCTCATTCACTTGAAGGACTAACTCTCCTCTGTCTACATCAATCACAGCTATTACAGTGGCTAGGAAGGGTCTTCCAAGGATGATGGATTCATCCTCATTCTTCCCAGTGTCTAGGATTATGAAGTCAGCAGGGATGTAAAAGCCTTCAACCTTTACCAAGACGTCCTCTACAAGTCTATAAGCCTGTTTCTTTGATTTGTCTACCATCTCTAGTTAGATTCTTATAGCTTGTACCTCAAAGATCCCTAGTTTCTCCATTACAGAGAGTGGCATGAGGTTTACACTTGACCCTAGGTCACACAGAGCCTTCTCAAAGGTCATGGTGCCTATGTTGCAAGGTATTAAGAACCTTCCGGGATCCTCTTTCTTCTGAGGTAACTTCAGTTGAACCAATGCATTTAGTTCACTGATGAGCAATGGAGGTTCATCCTCCCAAGTCTCATTACCAAATAATTTGGCATTCAGCTTCATGATTGCTCTTAAATACTGAGCAACTTGCTCTTCAGTAATAACTTCATCTTCTTCAGAGGAAGAATACTCATCAGAGCTCATGAATGGTAATAGGAAGTTTAGTGGAATCTCTATGGTCTCTAGATGAGCCTCAGACTCCTTTGGTTCCTCAATAGGGAACTCCTTGTTGGCCAGTGGACATCCTATGAGGTCTTCCTCACTGGGAATCACTGCCTTTCCCTCCTCTACAAGTTCGGCCATATTGGACGTGTAGATGGCCTTGCACACTCTTTTTGGATTATCTTCTGTATTGCTTGGGAGAGTACTAGGAGGAGTTTCAGTAACTCTTTTACTTAGCTGACCCACTTATGCCTCCAAATTTTTGATGGAGGACCGTGCCTCAGTCATGAAACTGAGAGTGGCCTTAGATAGACCAGAGACTAGGTTTACTAAGCCAGAGAGTATTTGCTCAGAATTTTCTGTCTGTTGCTGAGAAGATGATGGAAAAGGTTTGCTATTGCCAAACCTATTTCTCCCACCATTATTGTTATTGAAGCCTTGTTGAGGCTTCTGTTGATCTTTCCATGAGAAATTTAGATGATTCCTCCATGAAGGATTATAGGTGTTTCCATAGGATTTTCCCATGTAATTCACCTCTTCCATTGCAGGATTCTCAAGGTCATAAGCTTCTCCTTCAGAGGAGGCTTCTTTAGCACTGCCGGATGCAGCTTGTAATCCAATCAGATTTTGAGAAAGCATATTGACTTGCTGAGTCAATATTTTGTTCTGAGCCAATATGGCATTAAGACTATCAATCTCAAGAACTCTTTTCTTCTGAGTCACCCCATTATTCACAGGATTCTTTTCAGAAGTGTACATGAACTGGTTATTTGCAACTATCTCAATGAGTTCCTGGGCTTCTACAGGTGTTTTCAGATGAAGGGCTCCTCCAGCAGAATGATCCAATGACATCTTTGACATTTCAGACAGACCATCATAGAATATACATATGATGCTCCATTTTGGAAACATGCCAGAAGGACACCTTTTGGTTAATTGCTTGTATCTTTCCCAAGCTTTATAGAGGGATTCACCTTCCTTCTGTCTGAAGGTTTGGACGTCTACTCTGAGCTTACTCATCTTTTGAGGTGGAAAGAATTTGGTCAAGAAAGCATTGACCAGCTTGTCCCAAGAGTTTAGACTTTCTCTAGGTTGTGAGTCCAACCATATCCTAGCTCTGTCTCTTATAGCAAAAGGGAAAAGCATAAGTCTGTAGACCTCGGGATCAACCCCACTGGTCTTAACAGTATCACAGATCTGTAAGAATTCAGATAAGAACTGATGAGGATCTTCTGATGGAAGTCCATGAAATTTGTAGTTCTGCTGCATTAGAGAAACTAATTGAGGCTTAAGCTCAAAGTTGTTTGCTCCAATGGCAGGAATTGTGATGTTTCTTCCATAGAAGTTGGAAGTTGGCGCAGCATAGTCACCAAGCATCTTCCTTGCATCTCTGGCATTGTTATTATTTTAGCTGCCATGTCTTCTTCTTTTTCAAAAATTTCTGTCAGGTCCTCTCCAGAGAGTTGTGCTTTAGCTTCTCTTAGCTTCCTCTTCAGAGTCCTTTCAGGTTCAGGATCGGCTTCAACAAGAATATTTTTATCCTTGTTCCTGCTCATGTGAAAAAGAAGAAAACAGAAAAGAAGAGGAATCCTTTATGTCACGGTATAGAGATTCCTTTATGTGAGTAGAAGAAGAAAAGAAGAGAAGAATGAGGTAGAGAGAAAATAAAGAAAATTCGAACACAGAGAGGGAGAGAGGGTTCAAATTTTAAGAAGGAGAGAAGTGTTAGTAAATAAATAAATAAATAGAAAGAGATGAGAGAGAAGGAATTCGAATATTAAATAAAAGGAAAAATATTTTTGTTTTTATTTTAAATATTAGTTAGTATTCGAAAATTAAGAAAGGAATAAAATAAAATTAGAGTTTAAAATAATTAGTTAATTAAAAAGATTTTTGAAAAAGTTGTTAGTGGTTTTCGAAAATTGGAGAGAGAAAAGTAGTTAGGTGGTTCTGAAAAAGATAAGAATTAGTAAACTTTTTAAAATTAAACAAAAAGTCAAGTAGTTAATTGAAAAATATTTGGAAATAAATTTTGAAAAGATAAAAAGTTAGAAAAAGATTTTGAAATTAAGTTTTGAAAAAGATATGATTGAAATCTATTTTGAAAAAGATTTGAAAAAGAAATTTAAAAAAGATTTGATTTTGAAAATTGAAGTTGATGACTTGACTAACAAGAAACTAAAAGATATGATTCTAGAATTTAAAGGTTGAACCTTTCTTAACAAGAAAGTAACAAACTTGAAATTTTTGAATCAAAACATTAATTGTTAGTAATAATTTCGAAAATTATAAAATAAAATTAAGAAAAAGTTTTTGAAAAATTTATTTTGAAGAATTTTTCGAAAATATTAAGAAAAAAAGGGAAAAAGATTTTAATTTTGAAAAAGATTTGAAAAGATAAAAATTTCGACTAACAAGAAACCACTAAATTTTAAAAATCTTTGACTAAGTCAACCCAAAATTTCGAAATTTATGAGTGAAAAGGAAAAGATATTTTTTGATTTTTGAATTTTAATGAGGAAAGAAAAAAAACAAAAAAAATTGACTCAAAATATAAAAATTGTGGATCAAAACCAATGATGCATGCAAGAACACTTTGAATGTCGAGATGAACACCAAGAACACTTTGAAGATCATGATGAACATCAAGAACATAATTTTTTTTGAAATTTTTTTAGAAAAGAAAGACATGCAAGACACCAAACTTAGAAATTTTTAATGCTTAGACACTAACAAATTAAAAATACATATGAAAAACAAGAAAAGACACAAAACAAGAAAATCACAAGATCAAACAAAGACAATCATCAAGAACAACTTGAAGATCAAGAAGAATATATGCATGAGTTTTTGAAAAATGCTAGAAAAATAAAATATGCAATTGACACCAAACTTAAAAATTTGACTCTAGACTCAAACAAGAAACACAAAAATTTTTTGATTTTATGATTTTATTAAATTTTTTTTGAAAGATTTTTGAAAAATTTTTGAAAATAGAACAAGAAGAAAATTACCTGATCTAAGCAACAAGATGAACCGTCAGTTGTCCAAACTCGAACAATCCCCGGCAACGGCGCCAAAAACTTGGTATGCGAAATTGTGATCACACTTTTCACAACTCCGCAAAGCTGACCAGCAAGTGCACTGGGTCGTCCAAGTAATACCTTACGTGAGTAAGGGTCGATCCAACGGAGATTGTTGGCTTGAAGCAAGCTATGGTCATCTTGTAAATCTCAGTCAGGCGGATTCAAATGGTTATAAGGTGTTGATAATTAAAATATAAATAAAACAGAAAATAAAATACAGTTACTTATGTAGTTCCTTGGTGGGAATTTCAGATAAGCGTTTGGAGATTCTTTGTTGCCTCTGAACCTCTGCTTTCCTATTGTCCTCATTCAATCATGCGTACTCCCTTCCATGGCAAGCTGTATGTTGGTGGATCAACGTTGTCAATGGCTACCATCCATCCTCTCAGTGAAAACATGTCCTCTATGGTTTCCTGCATGGCTAATCAGCTGTCAGTTCTGGATCGTGTCGGAATAGAACATTTATTCTTTTGCACACTGTCATTGCGCCCAACAGTCACGAGTTTGAAGCTCGTCACAGTCATCCTATCCAGATTCTACTTGAAATACCACAGACAATGTTTAGACTTTCCGAATCTCAAGAATGCTGCCAATTGATTCTAGCTTATACCACGAAGGTTCTAACGTCACGGATTCAAATGCTCTGTTGTCAGGAGAGGTGATTCAGATCCGTGGGTCAGAGACCAAAGAGAGTATACTACAGCTGTCGTCCAATGACTACGTTGAACATCATGTAGACCGCTTTGTGGTTGTCAGGCACGCGGATCTTGGCTAAGCGAGTAACGAAGATTGGGTGATTGTCACGGGTCATCCCTTCATTCTGAATTATCTGAATTAAGTACAAGAGTATATCTTGGAGGAGAAGTAGGCATGAATTGAATAGAAAAGCAATAATACTTGCATTAATACTCGAGGAACAGGAGAGCTCCTCACCTTAATCTGTGAGGTGTAGAAACTCCACCGTTGGAAAATATATAAGAAAAAGGTCTAAGCATGGCCGAATGGCCAGCCTCCCCAAATAGCATAATACATTCAAAATAAGGTTCAAATACCTGATCAAAGGATCAAAAATTGGTCCAAAGATGTGAATACAATAGTAAAAAGTGCTATTTATACTAAACTAGTAAACTAGGTTTACAAAAAATGAGTAGATAGTGCAGAAATCCACTTTCGGGGCCCACTTGGTGCGTGTTTGGGCTGAGCATTGAAGCTTTCACGTGCATAGGCTCTTCTTGGAGTTTAAATGCCAGTTTTGGTACCAGTTTGGGCGTTTAACTCTAGCTTTGGTGCCAGTTCTGGCGTTTGACGCCAGAAAAAGGGTCTCTGGTGGGCGTTTGGACACCAGTTTGGGCTATCAAATCTCGGGCAAAGTATGAACTATTATAAATTGCTGAAAAGCCCAAGATGTCTACTTTCCAACGCAATTGAGAGCGCACCAATTGGATTTTTGTAGCTCCAGAAAATCCACTTCGAGTGCAGGGAGGTTAGAATCCAACAGCATCTGCAGTCCTTTCTCAGCCTCTGAATCAAATTTTTGCTCAGGTCCCTCAATTTTAGCCAGAAAATACCTGAAATCACAGAAAAACACACAAACTCATAGTAAAGTCCAGAAATGTGAATTTTGCATAAAAACTAATAAAAATATACTAAAAAGTAACTAAAACATACTATAAACTACCTAAAAACAATGGCAAAAAGCGTATCAATTATCCACTCATCAACGACACCACACCAATCTCTGATTTCTATAGAGAAAGTATCTCCATATCTGCCATTAGAGCAAACAACTTTGAGCTTATGCCTAAGCTAGTTTCTCTAATGCAACAGAATTGCAAATTCCATGGACTTCCACTAGAAGATCCACATCGGTTTCTATCTAAATTTTTGCAAATCTGTGACACTGTTAAGACCAATGGAGTGGATCCTGTGGTCTACAGACTTATGCTCTTTCCCTTTGTAGTTAGAGACAGAGCTAGGATATGGTTGGATTCTCAACCTAAAGAAAGCCTAGACTCTTGGGAAAAATTGGTCAATGCTTTCTTAGCCAAATTCTTTCCTCCTCAAAAGATGAGCAAAAGCAGAGTGGAAGTTTAAATCTTCAGGCAGAAAGAAGGTGAATCCTTCTGTGAAGCTTGAGAAAGATACAAGCAACTGATCAGGAGATGTCCTTCTAACATGCTCTCAAAATGGTCTATCTTAGGCATCTTCTATGATGGTCTTTTTGAGATGTCCAAAATATCATTGGACAACTCTGTAGGTGGATTACTCCACTTAAAGAAAATGTCTGCAGAAGCAAGAGAACTCATTGAGATGGTTGCAAACAACTAATTCATGTACACTTCTGAGAGAAATACTGTGAATAATGGGGCAGCTTAGAAGAAAAGAGTTCTTGAAGTTGACACTCTGAATGCCATATTGGCTCAGAATAAGATTTTGACCCAGTAGACCAATATGATTTCTCAGTATTTGACTGGAATGCAAGCTGCAACTGCCAGCACTCAAGAAGCTTCCTTGGAAGGAGAAGCTTATGATCCTGAACAACTGGTGGACGAAATTGTGATCCATGCTCTTTGTACTTGTATGATACTCACAATATTGTATTCTTTATTTTATATGGAATTTGAAATTGGCACGAGTGAACACAACTCCGTTCAACTAACCAGCAAGTGTACTGGGTCGTCCAAGTAATAAACCTTACGTGAGTAAGGGTCGATCCCACAGAGATTGTTGGTATGAAGCAAGCTATGGTCACCTTGTAAATCTCAGTTAGGCAGATTAAATTGGTTTATGGGTTTTCGAAAATAGAAATAAGAAAATAAATAATAAAAAGGATAGAATACTTATGCAGATTCATTGGTAGGAATTTCAGATAAGCATATGGAGATACTGTATGGCTCAAGGATGCCTGCTCTCCCACTGCTTCAACTCAATCCTTCTTACTCCTTTCCATGGCAAGCTGTATGTAGGGCATCACCGTTGTCAGTGGCTACATCCCATCCTCTCAGTGAAAACGTTCCTATGCTCTGTCACAGCACGGCTAATCATCTGTCGGTTCTCAATCAGGTTGGAATAGAATCCCTTGATTCTTTTGCGCTTGTCATCACGCCCAGCCTTCAGGAGTTTGAAGCTCGTCACAGTCATTCAGTCATAGAGTCCTACTCGGAATACCACAGACAAGGTTTAGACCTTCCGGATCCTCATGAATGCCGCCATCTATCTAACTTATACCACGAAGATTCTGTTGGGGAATCTAAGAGATACACATTCAAGCTCTTGTTGCATGTAGAACGGAAGTGGTTGTCAATCACGTGCGTTCATAAGTGAGAATGATAATGAGGGTTACTTATCATCACATTCATCATGTTCTTGGGTACGAATGAATATCTTGGAATAAGAATAAAAGAGAATTGAATAAAAGACAATGGAATTGCATTAATACTTGAGGTACAGCAGAGCTCCACACCCTTAATCTATGGTGTGCAGAAACTCCACCGTTGAAAATACATAAGTAAAAGAGGTTCAGGCATGGCCGAATGGCCAGCCCTCTCCATGATCAAGTGACCGAATAGTCAAGAGATTAAACTGTCAAAAGATGTCTAATACACTAGATAAATGTCCTATATATACTAGACTAGCTACTAGGGTTTACATGAGTAAGTAAATGATGCATAAATCCACTTCCGGGGCCCACTTGGTGTGTGCTTGGGCTGAGCTTGATCTATCCACGAGCTGAGGCTTCTCTTGGAGTTGAACTCTGAGTTATGACGTGTTTTGGGCGTTCAACTCCGGATCATGACGTTTTTCTGGCGTTTAACTCCAGACAGCAGCATGTACTTGGCGTTCAACGCCAAGTTACGTCGTCATTCTTCGAATAAAGTATGGACTATTATATATTGCTGGAAAGCTCTGGATGTCTACTTTCCAACGCCGTTGAGAGCGCGCCAATTGGAGTTCTGTAGCTCCAGAAAATCCATTTCGAGTGCAGGGAGGTCAGATTCCAACAGCATCAGCAGTCCTTTTGTCAGCCTTTTTCAGAGTTTTGCTCAAGTCCCTCAATTTCAGCCAGAATTTACCTGAAATCACAGAAAAACACACAAACTCATAGTAAAGTCCAGAAATGTGAATTTAACATAAAAACTAATGAAAACATCCCTAAAAGTAGCTCAAACTTACTAAAAACTATCTAAAAACAATGCCAAAAAGCGTATAAATTATCCGCTCATCACAACACCAAACTTAAATTGTTGCTTGTCCCCAAGCAACTGAAAATAAAATAGGATAAAAAGAAGAGAATATACTATAAATTCCAGAATATCAATGAATATTAATTATAATTAGATGAGCGGGACTTGTAGCTTTTTGCTTCTGAATAGTTTTGGCATCTCACTTTTTCCTTTGAAGTTTAGAATGATTGGCTTCTCTAGGAACTTAGAATTTCGGATAGTGTTATTGACTTTCTTAGTTACGCATGTTGATTCTTGAACACAGCTACTTATGAGTCTTGGCTGTGGCCCTAAGCACTTTGTTTTCCAGTATTACCACCGGATACATCAATGCCACAGACACATAACTGGGTGAACCTTTTCAGATTGTGACTCAGCTTTGCTAGAGTCCCCAGTTAGTGGTGTCCAGAGCTCTTAAGCACACTCTTTTGCTTTGGATCACGACTTTAACCACTCAGTCTCAAGCTTTTCACTTGGACTTTCATGACACAAGCACATGGTTAGGAACAGCTTGATTTAGCCGCTTAGGCCTGGATTTTATTTCCTTGGGTCCTCCTATCCATTAATGCTCAAAGCCTTGGATCCTTGCTACCCTTGCCTTTTGGTTTTAAGGGTTATTGGCTTTTTCTACTGCTCCTTCTTTTTCTTTCTATATATATTTTTTTTAATTTTTTTTCGAATGCTTCTTTTTTTTTCACTGCTTTTTCTTGCTTCAAGAATCAATTCATGATTTTTCAGATCATCAATAACATTTCTCTTTGTTCATCATTCTTTCAAGAGCCAACAATTTTAACATTCATAAACAACAAGATCAAAAGACATATGCACTGTTCAAGCATTCATTCAGAAAACAAAAGTATTGTCACCACATCAATATAATTAAATTAAATTCAAGAGCTATTTTCGAAATTTATGTACTTCTTGTTCTTTTGAATTAAAACATTTTTCATTTAAGAGAGGTGAAGGATTAATGGATTTTATTCATAGCTTTAAGGCATGGTTACATACTAATGATCATGAAATAAAGACACAAAACATAGATAAACACAACATTAAAAACTGAAAAGCAGAAAGAAATAAGAACCAGGAATGAATCCACCTGAATGAGGGTGGCGCCTTCTTGAAGAACCAATGGTGTTCTTTAGCTCTTCTATGTCCCTTCCTTGCCTTTGTTGCTCCTCCCTCATTGCTCTTTGATCTTCTCTTATTTCTTGGAGAATGATGGAGTGCTCATGATGTTCCACCCTTAATTGTTCCACATTGTGACTCAAACATTCTAAAGAAGTGTTGAGTTGCTCCCAATAGTTGTTTGGAGGAAAACTTATCCCCTGAGGTATCTCAGGGATCTCTTGATTTGCAGCCACATGTTCTACCACTGAGCTATGACGGCTTATATTAGTCTTTCCATCTCCCATGACTCAGAGGTGGAAGCTTTTTGTCTTCCCTTTGAGGTTTCTCTGGCCTTAGGTGCCATTAATGGTAATGGAAAAGCAAAAAGCTATGCTTTTACCACACCAAACTTAAAATATTGCTCGCCCTCGAGCAAGAGAAGAAAGAAGAGAAGAAGAAGAAGAAGAAAATATGGTAGAGAGGGAGAGAGGAATTCGGCTATATGGTGGGATTGGTGGGAAAGAGAAGTTGAATGGTAAAGGTAGGTGGGGTGTATGGGGAAGAGTGGATAGATGTAGGTGGTGAATGAAAAATAGAAGGGATGACCATGAATGGAAAGAGAGAGGGCGAGGTAGGTGGGGATCCTGTGAGGTCCACAGATCCTGAGATGATCCTGTGGGGTCCACAGGTCCTGAGGTGTCAAGGAATTCCATCCCTGCACCAAATAGGCATGTAAATTGCCTTGGCACACCATTCTGGCGTTTAAACGCCCATTGGTGCACGTTCTGGGCGTTCAACGCCCATGTAATGCATGTTTCTGGCGTTGAACGCCAGTTTCATGCTTGTTACTGGCGTTCAGCGCCAGTTTGTCCTCTCTGTGCACATTCCTGGCGTTTAACGCCAGGTTGTTGCTTGTTTCTGGCGTTCAGCGCTAGAATGGTGCTCTGTTCTGGCGTTGAACGCCAGCCAGATGCATCTTACTGGCGTTGAACGCCAGTCTGCGCTACCTCCAGGGTGAACATTTTTTTCTTCTGTTTTTGACTCTGTTTTTTAATTTTTTGATTTTTTTTCGTGACTCCTCATGATCATGTACCTAATTAAACACAAAAATAACAAAGAAACAAAATAAAATAAAATTAGATAAATAAAATTGGGTTGCCTCCCAACAAGCGCTTCTTTAATGTCAATAGCTTCATGGAGCCACAAGGTGATCAGGTCAATTTTAGTGTGTAGTCCCAACACCAAACTTAGAGTTTGGATATGGGGTTTGAACACCAAACTTAGAGTTTGGTTGTGGCCTCACAACACCAAACTTAGAGTTTGACTGTGTGGGCTCTTCTTGACTCTGAATTGAGAGAAGCTCTTCATGCTTACTCTCTTTTGTCACAGAGGGATGGCCATGTGCCTTAAACACAAGGTAGTCCCCATTCAATTGAAGGACTAACTCACCTCTGTTGACATCTATCACAGCTCCTGCTGTGGCTAGGAAAGGTCTTCCTAGGATGATGCATTCATCATCTTCCTTCCTAGTGTCTAGGGTTATGAAATCAGCAGGGATGTAAAGGCCTTCAACCTTTACTAGCACGTCCTCTACTATTCCATAAGCTTGTCTTATTGACTTGTCTGCCAATGTAATGAGAATAAGGCAGGTTGTACCTCAATGATCCCCAGCTTCTCCATTACAGAGAGTGGCATAAGATTTATCCCTGACCCCAGATCACATAGAGCTTTTTCAAAGCTCATGGTGCCAATGGTACAAGGTATTGAGAACTTGCCAGGATCTTGCTTCTTTTGAGGTAGAGTTTTCTGAATCCAAGTATCTAGTTCACTAATGAGCAAGGGAGGTTCACTTTCCCAAGTCTCATTACCAAACAGCTTGGCATTCAGCTTTATGATAGCTCCTAAATATTGAGCAACTTGCTCTCCAGTCACATTTTCATCCTCTTCAGAGGAAGAATAGTCTTCAGAGCTCATGAATGGCAGAAGGAGGTTTAATGGAATCTCTATGGTCTCTAGATGAGCCTCAGATTCCTCTGGATCCTTAATAGGAAACTCCTTCTTGCTTGAGGGACGTCCCAAGAGGTCTTCCTCACTAGGATTTTCGTCCCCCTCCTCCCTTGTGCATTCGGCCACATTGATCACATCAATGGCCTTGCACTCTCCTTTTGGATTCTCTTCTGTATTGCTTGGGAGAACACTAGGAGGAGTTTCAATAACTTTCTTGCTCAGCTGGCCCACTTGTGCCTCCAGATTTCTAATGGAGGATCTTGTTTCATTCATGAAACTGAAAGTAGCCTTTGATAGATCAGAGACTATACTGGCTAAATTAGAATTGTTTTGTTCAGAATTCTCTGTCTGTTGCTGAGAAGATGATGGATATGGCTTGCTATTGCCCAGCTTATTGCGTCCACCATTGTTAAAGCCTTGTTGAGGCTTTTGTTGATCCTTCCAGGAGAAATTTGGATGATTTCTCCATGATGGGTTATAGGTGTTTCCATAAGGTTCACCCATGTAATTGACCTCTGCCATGGCAGGGTTCTCAGGATCATAAGCTTCTTTAGAAGCTGTCTCTCTAGTACTGTTGGATACATATTGCAATCCATTCAGATTTTGAGAGATTATGTTGACCTGTTGAGTCAACATTTTGTTCTGAGCCAATATGGCATTCAGAGCATCAATTTCAAGAACTCCTTTCTTCTGAGGTATCCCATTATTCACAGAATTCCTCTCAGAGGTATACATGAACTGGTTATTTGCAACCATGTCAATGAGTTCTTGTGCCTCTTCAGGCGTTTTCTTCAGGTGAATAGATCCACCTGCAGAATGGTCCAATGACATTTTCAAAAATCCAGAGAGACCATAATAGAATATATCTAATAGGGTCCATTCTGAAAACATGTCAGATGGACATCTTTTGGTCAGCTGCTTGTATCTTTCCCAAGCTTCATAGAGGGATTCACCATCTTTTTGTTTGAAGGTTTGAACATCCACTCTCAGCTTGCTCAGCTTTTGAGGAGGAAAGAATTTATCCAAGAAAGTAGTGACCAGCTTATCCCAGGAGTCCAGGCTATCCTTAGGTTGTGAATCCAACCATATTCTAGCTCTGTCTCTTACAGCAAAAGGGAAAAGCATGAGTCTGTAGACTTCAGGATCAACTCCATTCGTCTTTACAGTCTCACAGATCTGCAAGAACTCAGTTAAAAACTGATAAGGATCTTCAGATGGAAGTCCATAAAACTTGCAGTTTTGTTGCATTAAAGCAACTAGTTGAGGCTTAAGCTCAAAGTTATTGGCTCCAATGGCAGAATGGAGATGCTTCTTCCATCAAACTTGGACGTTGGCTTTGTGAAGTCACCAAGCATTCTCCTTGCATTATTATTATTATTTTCGGCTGCCATCTCCTTCTCTTGTTCAAAAATTTCTGAAAGGTTGTTTCTGGATTGTTATAATTTAGCTTCTCTTAATTTTCTCTTCAGAGTCCTTTCAGGTTCTGGATCAACTTCAACAAGAGTGCCCTTTTCCCTGTTCCTGCTCATATGAAGGAGAAGAAAACAAGAAAAGAAAGAGGAATCCTCTATGTCACAGTATAGAGATTCCTTTATGTTAGTAGAAGAAGAAGGGGTATAAGAAAGAAGAATGGATTCGGATTTTTGGATGAAGGGAGGTGAAGAGAAGTGTTAGTAATTAATTAATTAAATAGAAGAAGAAGAGAGAAAGAGAATTTCGAAATAGTTTTGAAAAAGAGGTTAGTGATTTTCGAAAATTAAATATATAGATAATTAAAATTAAAATTTAAAACAATTAAAAAGAATTTTTGAAAAGAGAGAGAATTTTCGAAAATTAGAGAGGGATAAGTAGTTAGGTAGTTTTGAAAAAGATAAGAAACAAACAAAAAGTTAGTTGGTTGATTGAAAAGATTTGAAATCAAATTTTTAAAAAGATAAGAAGATAAGAAGTTAGATAAGATATTTTGAAATCAAATTTTGAAAAAGATAAAATTTTTGAAAAGATAAGATAAAAGATAAAAAGATTTAATTTTAAAAATTTGAAATTATTTACTTCACTAACAAGAAACTACAAGATAAGATTCTAGAACTTAAAGATTGAACCTTTCTTAACAAGAAAGTAACAAACTTCAAATTTTTGAACCAATCACATTAATTGTTAGTGAATTTTCGAAAATTAGATGTAAAGATAGGAAAAAGATTTTTGAAAATATTTTGAAAAATAATTTTGAAATTTTCGAAAAATAGAAAAAATGAAAAAGATATGATTTTTGAAAAGATTTGAAAAGATAAGATTTTTAAAATTGAAATTTTGACTTGACTTGTAAGAAACAACTAATTTTTAAAAATTTTTGACCAAGTCAACCCAAATTTCGAAAATTTGGAGGGAAATAAGGAAAGATATTTTTTTGATTTTTGAAATTTTTAATTATGAGAGAGAAAAAACAAAAATACTCAATGCATGAAATTTTTAGATCAAAACAATGAATGCATGCAAGAATGCTATGAATGTCAAGATGAACACCAAGAACACTTTGAAGATCAAGATGAACATCAAGAACATAATTTTGAAAATTTTGATGCAAAGAAAACATGCAAGACACCAAACTTAGAATTTTTTTATACATAGATTCTAACAAACAAAAAATGCACATGAAAACAACAAACAATACAAACAAGAAAACATCAAGATCAAACAAGAAGACTTGTCAAGAACAACTTGAAGATCATGAAGAACACTATAAATGCATGGGATTTTCGAAAAAAATGCAAGAAAAATTTTAAAAGCATGCAATTGACACCAAACTTAAAAATTAACACAAGATTCAAACAAGAACATAGAATATTTTTTATTTTTATGATTTTCTAATTTTTTTGGATTTTTATTAATTTTTGTTTTCGAAAAACATTTTTGGAAAAGCGAAAAATAAAAGAAAAATTTTTGAAAAAGATTTTTGAAAAGAAAATTACCTAATCTGAGCAACAAGATGAACCGTCAGTTGTCCATAATCGAACAATCCCCGGCAACGGCGCCAAAAACTTGGTGGACGAAGTTTTTGATCACTATGTTCTTCTATCTTTTGAGCTTTAGTATGAATATACCCTTAGGGCACTGTTTATTTTCTTAACTTGAATTCACAACTCCGTTCAACTAACCAGCAAGTGTACTGGGTCGTCCAAGTAATAAACCTTACGTGAGTAAGGGTCGATCCCACAGAGATTGTTGGTATGAAGCAAGCTATGGTCACCTTGTAAATCTCAGTTAGGCAGATTAAATTGGTTTATGGGTTTTCGAAAATAGAAATAAGAAAAATAAATAATAAAAAGGATAGAATACTTATGCAGATTCATTGGTAGGAATTTCAGATAAGCATATGGAGATACTGTATGGCTCAAGGATGCCTGCTCTCCCACTGCTTCAACTCAATCCTTCTTACTCCTTTCCATGGCAAGCTGTATGTAGGGCATCACCGTTGTCAGTGGCTACATCCCATCCTCTCAGTGAAAACGTTCCTATGCTCTGTCACAGCACGGCTAATCATCTGTCGGTTCTCAATCAGGTTGGAATAGAATCCCTTGATTCTTTTGCGCTTGTCATCACGCCCAGCCTTCAGGAGTTTGAAGCTCGTCACAGTCATTCAGTCATAGAGTCCTACTCGAATACCACAGACAAGGTTTAGACCTTCCGGATCCTCATGAATGCCGCCATCTATCTAACTTATACCACGAAGATTCTGTTGGGGAATCTAAGAGATACACATTCAAGCTCTTGTTGCATGTAGAACGGAAGTGGTTGTCAATCACGTGCGTTCATAAGTGAGAATGATAATGAGGGTTACTTATCATCACATTCATCATGTTCTTGGGTACGAATGAATATCTTGGAATAAGAATAAAAGAATTGAATAAAAGACAATGGAATTGCATTAATACTTGAGGTACAGCAGAGCTCCACACCCTTAATCTATGGTGTGCAGAACTCCACCGTTGAAAATACATAAGTAAAAGAGGTTCAGGCATGGCCGAATGGCCAGCCCTCTCCATGATCAAGTGACCGAATAGTCAAGAGATTAAACTGTCAAAAGATGTCTAATACACTAGATAAATGTCCTATATATACTAGACTAGCTACTAGGGTTTACATGAGTAAGTAAATGATGCATAAATCCACTTCCGGGGCCCACTTGGTGTGTGCTTGGGCTGAGCTTGATCTATCCACGAGCTGAGGCTTCTCTTGGAGTTGAACTCTGAGTTATGACGTGTTTTGGGCGTTCAACTCCGGATCATGACGTTTTTCTGGCGTTTAACTCCAGACAGCAGCATGTACTTGGCGTTCAACGCCAAGTTACGTCGTCATTCTTCGAATAAAGTATGGACTATTATATATTGCTGGAAAGCTCTGGATGTCTACTTTCCAACGCCGTTGAGAGCGCGCCAATTGGAGTTCTGTAGCTCCAGAAAATCCATTTCGAGTGCAGGGAGGTCAGATTCCAACAGCATCAGCAGTCCTTTTGTCAGCCTTTTTCAGAGTTTTGCTCAAGTCCCTCAATTTCAGCCAGAATTTACCTGAAATCACAGAAAAACACACAAACTCATAGTAAAGTCCAGAAATGTGAATTTAACATAAAAACTAATGAAAACATCCCTAAAAGTAGCTCAAACTTACTAAAAACTATCTAAAAACAATGCCAAAAAGCGTATAAATTATCCGCTCATCAACAACCCATGATGGAAGAGGTGAATTACAAGGTAGAACCCCATGGAAATACCTACAACCCCTCATAGAGGAATCATCCTAACCTTTCATGGAAGGATCAACAGAAGCCTCAGCAAGGCTTTAATAATAATCAAGGTGGAAGAACCCAGACTAGGTTCAACAACAGGCCACCATTCTCATCTTCTCACGAACATATGGAGACTCCTAAGAAGAGCCTTTCTGACTTAGTCACTATAGTCTCCAACCTCTCTAAGACCACTCATAGTTTCATAATTGAAACCAAGTCCTCCATCAGAAATCTGGAAGTACAAGTTGGTCAACTGAGCAAGAGAATCCCTGAACACCTCCTGATACTCTTCCTAGTAACACTAAAGTGAACCCAAGAGAAGAGTGCAAGGCCATTGATGAGCGGATAATTTGTATACTTTTTGGCATTGTTTTTAGTATGTTTTTGATATGATATAGTTAGTTTTTAGTATATTTTTATTAGTTTTTAATTAAAAATCACTTTTCTGGACTTTACTATGAGTTTGTGTGTTTTTCTGTGATTTCAGGTATTTTCTGTCTGAAATTGAGGGATCTGAGCAAAAATCTGATCCAGAGACTCAAAAGGACTGCAGATGCTGTTGGATTCTGACCTCCCTGCACTCGAAGCGGATTTTCTGGAGCTACAGAAGCCCAATTGCGCGCTCTCAACGGCGTTGGAAAGTAGACATCCTGGGCTTTCCAGCATATAATAGTCCATACTTTGCCCAAGATTTGATGGCCCAAACCGGCGTTCAAAGTCACCTCAAGAAATTCCAGCGTTAAACGCCGGAACTGGCACCTAATTGGGAGTTAAACGCCCAAACTGGCACTAAAGCTGGCGTTTAACTCCAAGGGGAGTCTCTACACGAAATTGCTTCATTGCTCAGCCCAAGCACACACCAAGTGGGCCCGGAAGAGGATTTTTATGTCATTTACTCATTTCTGTACACCCTAGGCTACTAGTTTCTTATAAGTAGGACCTTTTACTATTGTAGAAAAATCTTTTTGATCACTTTTAGATCTCTAGATCATCTTTGGACATTTTAGTTCTTAGATCATTGGGAGGCTGGCCATTCGGCCATGCCTAGACCTTATGCTTATGTATTTTCAACGGTGGAGTTTCACACCATAGATTAAGGTGTGGAGCTCTGCTGTACCTCGAGTATTAATGCAATTACTATTGTTCTTCCATTCAATTCCACTTGTTCTTTTACCAAGATATCACTTGTTCTTCAACATGATGAGGTGATGATTGACGCCCATCACCATTCTCACTCATGAACAAGGTGACTGACAACCATTCTTGTTCTACACGCATTTGAGGCTTAGTGAATATCTCTTGGATTTCTGATTGCACGATGCATGGTTGATCGCCTGACAAGAGTGCTCGCCTGACAAACGAGCCAACCATTCCGTGAGATCAGAGTCTTCGTGGTATAGGCAAGAACCGATGGCAGCATTCAAGAGAATCCGAAGGTCTAACCTTGTCTGTGGTATTCTGAGTAGGATTCAATGATTGAATGACTGTGACGTGCTTCAAACCTGTAACCTACTGGGCGTTAGTGACAGACGCAAAGAGTTATTCTATTCCGGTAGGGGAGGGAACCAAACCGGTGATTGGCAGCACTGTGACAGAGTGTGTGCATTAGCTTTCACTGCGCGGATGGGAGGTAGCTGCTGACAACAGTGAGACCCTATACGAGCTTGCCATGGAAAGGAGTAAGAAGGGTTGGATGAAGACAGTAGGAAAGCAGAGAGACGGAAGGGAAGGCATCTTCATGCGCTTATCTGAAGTTCCTACCAATGAATTACATAAGTATCACTATCTTTATCTTTTATGTTATTTTCGTTCATCACCATATATATCTGAGTTTGCCTGACTAAGATTTACAAGATGACCATAGCTTGCTTCAATACTAACATCTCCGTGGGATCGACCCTTACTCACGTAAGGTTATTACTTGGACGACCCAGTGCACTTGCTGGTTAGTTGTGCGAAGTTGTGTAATGCCATGGTATTGAGCGCACCAAGTTTTGGAGCCATTACCAGGGATTATGAGAGTTGTGAAAAGTATAGTCACAATTTCGCGCACCAAGTTTTTGGCGCCGTTGCCGGGATTGTTCTAGTTTGAGCAAGCCTTTGGTAACATCAGTGCCAAGATCCGGCAACAACATCAATTTTGGTGTTATTGGGGATGTTCAGGCTGGACAACTGACGGTTCATCTTGTTGCTTAGATTAGGTATTTTTTTTCGAAATTCTTGAAGATGAATTCTAGAGTTTCATGATGATTTGTTGAAATCTGGCTGGCTGAGAAGCCATGTCTAATCTGATTGGACCGAGGTTTCAACTTATCACCACAAGAGCTTGTTGATTTCGTATCAAATCTTGCTTTTGGAGCAGTGATTTGCTAAGGCTTGGCTGACCTTTGGTCATGTCTAGTGTTTTGGACCGAAGCTTTCTTTGGAAGCTTGGCTGGCTGTGAAGCCATGTCTAATTCCTGGACCGGAGTCTTAGACTAGCATTGCACTGATTCCTGGAATTCTCATTAAGGATTTTGATACCTTTTCCCATTTAATTTTCGAAAAACACAAAAAAATTGCAAAATCATAAAAACCAAAAATATTTGATGTTTCTTGTTTGAGTCTAGAGTCTCATCTTAAGTTTGGTGTCAAATGCATGTTTTTGTTATATTTTTCGAATTCATGCATATAGTTCTTTGTTTTGATCATTGAATTCTTTTGGCTTGAGTGTTTCTGTGTCTCATATAGTGTCAGTAGTACATAAACTGCTAAGTTTGGTGTCTTGCATGCATTGTTATTTGATTCTTGTTGCATTTTGATTATTAAAAATCCAAAAATATTTTTAATTTGTGTCTTTTCAAGTCAATGATACAAGGGATTGAAGATTCAGAACACACTGCAGAGGAATTATACAGAAAAAGCTGAGCATTCAAAATGCCCAGTGAAGAAGGCAGACTGGCGTTTAAAACGCCAGCCAGGGTACCTGGTTGGGCGTTTAACGCCCAAAAAGGTAGCATTTTGGGCGTTAAACGCCAGAATGTATACCATTCTGGGCGTTTAACGCCAGGATGGTGCTAGGAGGAAGATTTTGTTTTCAAATCAATTTTTTTTCAAGTTTTCAAAGTTTTTCAAAATCAAATCTTTTTCAAATCATATCTTTTCAATCAAATGGTTTCAAAATCAATTTCCTTCCTTTTTCAAAGATACTTCCTAACAATTAATGATTTGATTGAACATCTCAAATTTGTTACCTTTTCTGTTGAGAAAGGTTTAATGTTTGAATCATATCTTTTCTTGTTAGGCAAGTCACTAATTTTCAAAATCAAATCTTTTAAAATTATTTTCAAATCATATCTTCTCAATCACATCTTTTTAAGACCATAACCTTTCAATCATATTTTTTTTTATCATATCTTTTTCAAATTAGTTTTCAATCAAATTCTTTTTAGTTTCTAATTTCAAAATCTTTTTCAATAATCACTTGATTTCTTTTCCACTTTGAATTTTCGAAAATTATCAATCAAATTTTCAAAATGTTTTCAAAATCTTTTGATTGAATTTTCGAAAATTCTCTTCCCTCCTTCTCACATCCTTCTATTTATGGAGTACCACTCCTTCTAAATGCATGATTCGAACCTTATCTAATTAAAGTTCGAATTCTTCTTCTCCTTCTTCTTTCTATTTCTCTTTTCCTCTGACATTTCAAGGAATCTCTATACTGTGACATAGAGGATTCCACATTTTCTTTTTCTCTTCTCTTTCATATGAGCAGGAGCAGAGACAAAGGCATTCTTGTTGAAGCTGATCCTGAACCCGAAAGGACCTTGAAGAGAAAGCTAAGAGAAGCCAAAGCACAACTCTCTTTAGAGGACCTGACCGAATTCTTCAAAGAAGAAGAACCCATGGCAGCCGAAAACAACAACAATGCCAATAATGCAAGGAAGGTGCTGGGTGACTTTACTGCACCTACTCCCGACTTCTATGGGAGAAGCATCTCTATCCCTGCCATTGGAGCAAACAACTTTGAGCTTAAGCCTCAATTAGTTTCTCTAATGCAACAGAATTGCAAGTTCCATGGACTTCCAATGGAAGATCCTCATCAGTTTTTAGCTGAATTCTTGCAAATCTGTGACACAGTCAAGACTAATGGGGTTAACCCTGAGGTCTATAGACTGATGCTATTCCCTTTTGCTGTAAGAGACAGAGCTAGAATATGGTTGGATTCTCAACCTAAAGAAAGCCTGGACTCTTGGGAAAAGCTAGTCAATGCCTTCTTGGCAAAGTTCTTTCCACCACAAGATGGAGTAAGCTTAGAGTGGAAGTCCAAACCTTCAGACAGAAGGATGGAGAATCCCTCTATGAAGCTTGGGAAAGATACAAACAATTAATCAGAAGATGTCCTTCAGACATGCTTTCTGAATGGAGCATCATAGGTATTTTCTATGATGGTCTCTCTGAACTATCTAAGATGTCCTTGGATAGCTCTGCTGGAGGATCTCTTCATCTGAAGAAGACGCCTGCAGAAGCTCAAGAATTGATTGAAATGGTTGCAAATAACCAATTCATGTACACTTCTGAAAGGAATCCTGTGAACAATGGGACTAATCAGAAGAAAGGAGTTCTTGAGATTGACACTCTGAATGCCATATTGGCTCAGAATAAAATATTGACTCAACAAGTCAATTTAATTTCTCAAAGTCTGTCTGGAATGCAAAATGCACCAAACAGTACTAAGGAGGCTTCATCTGAGGAAGAAGCTTATGATCCTGAGAACCCTCCCATGGAAGAGGTGAATTACCTAGGAGAACCCTATGAAAACACCTACAATTCTTCATGGAGAAATCACCCCAATTTCTCATGGAAGAATCAAGAGAGACCCCAACAAGGTTTCAACAACAATAATGGTGGAAGAAATAGGTTTAGCAATGGCAAACCTTTTCCATCATCTTCTCAGCAACAGACAGAGAGTTCTAAGCAGAATACTTCTGACTTAGCAACAATGGTCTCTGATCTAATAAAGACCACTCAAAGTTTCATGAATGAAACAAGGTCCTCCATCAGAAATTTGGAAGGACAAGTGGGTCAGCTGAGCAAGAAAGTTACTGAACTCCCTCCTAGTACTCTCCCAAGTAATACAGAAGAAAATCCAAAAGGAGAGTGCAAAGCCATAGACATGGCCGAATATGGAGAGGAAAGAGAGGAGGAGGACGCCACTGAGGAAGACCTCAGTGGGCGTGTACCAATCTCCTCTGAGTTCCTCAATGAGGAACCATGGGAATCTGAGGCTCAAAATGAGACCATAGAGATTCCATTGGACTTACTTCTGCCATTCATGAGCTCTGATGAGTATTCTTCCTCTGAAGAGGATGAGTATGTCACTGAAGAGCAAGTTGCTAAATACCTTGGAGCAATCATGAAACTGAATGACAAGTTATTTGGAAATGAGACTTGGGAGGATGAACCTCCCTTGCTCACCAAAGAACTGGATGACTTGTCTAGGCAGAAACTGCCTCAAAAGAGGCAAGATCCTGGGAAGTTTTCTATACCTTGTACCATAGGCACCATGACCTTCAAGAAGGCCTTGTGTGACTTAGGGTCAAGTGTAAACCTCATGCCCCTCTCTGTAATGGAGAAATTAGGGATCTTTGAGGTGCAAGCTGCAAGAATCTCATTAGAGATGGCAGACAACTCAAGAAAACAAGCCTATGGACTTGTAGAGGATGTTCTGGTAAAAGTTGAAGACCATTACATCCCTACTGATTTCATAGTCCTAGAGACTGGGAAGTGCATGGATGAATCCATCATCCTTGGCAGACCCTTCCTAGCCACAGCAAAGGCTGTGATTGATGTTGATAGAGGAGAGTTGATCATTCAAGTGAATGGAAAATCCTTGGTGTTTAAG
The DNA here is from genome assembly GCF_014773155.1 of Arachis stenosperma. Classification (NCBI taxonomy): domain Eukaryota; kingdom Viridiplantae; phylum Streptophyta; class Magnoliopsida; order Fabales; family Fabaceae; genus Arachis; species Arachis stenosperma. Next base: position 82,627,866 of record NC_080377.1, read on the forward strand.
GCCCAAGGACATCCCTCTATCATCATGGAGAGGAAGCATGAAGAGCTTCTCTCAAAACAGAGCCAAGCAAAGCCCCCACAGTCAAACTCTAAGTTTGGTGTTGGGAGGCCACAACCAAACTCTAAGTTTGGTGTTGAACCCCCACATTCAAACTCTAAGTTTGGTGTTGGGAGGTTCCCACACGGTTCTGAGTATCTCTGAGGCTCCATGAGAGTCCTCTGTCAAGCTAATGACATTAAAAAAGCGCTTGTTGGGAGGCAACCCAATGTTTTATAGTTAATTATTTTCTTTTGTTATTTTATCTTTTTTTGTAGGTTGATGATCATAAGAAGTCACAAAAACAATGAAAAAAAGCAAAAACAGAATGAAAAACAGGAAGAAAAACAGCACACCCTGGAGGAGAAGAAACTGGCGTTCAAACGCCAGTAATGCTAGCTGTTGGGCGTTTAACGCCCAGTCTGGCACCATTCTGGGCGTTTAACGCCAGAAAGGGGCACCAGACTGGCGTTAAACGCCAGTAAAGGGCAACAACCTGGCGTTAAACGCCAGGAATGGGCACCAGCCCGGCGTTTAACGCCAGAAATGGCTCAAAACGTGATTTTGAGCAACATTTGGTGCAGGGATGACTTTTCCTTGACACCACAGGATCTGTGGACCCCATAGGACCCTACCATCACTCTCTCTCTTCTTCCCCCATTCACCAATCACCTCAATACCTCTTCCCCAAAAACCCTTCACCTATCAAATCCCATCTTTCTCTTCACCACTCACATCCATCCTTCATAAATCCCCACCAACCTCACCCTTCAAATTCAAACCACTTTCCCTCCCAAACCCACCCTCCATGGCCGAACCATTACCCCCCTCTCTCCTATAAATACCCTTCTTCAACTCTTCATTTTCACACAACCTAAACACCCTTTCTTACCCTTCTTAGCCGAACACACTACCATCTCCCTCTTCCTCATTTCTTCTTCTTCTACTCTCTTCTTTCTTCTTTTGCTCGAGGACGAGCAAACATTTTAAGTTTGGTGTGGTAAAAGCGTTGCTTTTTTATAACCATTTATGGCATCCAAGGCCGGAGAAACCTCTAAAAAAGAGGAAAGGGAAGGCAAAAGCTTCCACCTCCGAGTCATGGGAGATGGATAGATTCCTCTCAAGGGTGCATCAAGACCACTTCTATGAAGTTGTGGCCTTGAAGAAGGTGATCCCCGAGGTCCCCTTTTCACTCAAAAAGGGTGAATATCCGGAGATCCGCCATGAGATCCGAAGAAGAGGTTGGGAAGTACTCACCAACCCCATTCAACAAGTCGGAATCTTGATGGTTCAAGAGTTCTATGCCAATGCATGGATCACCAAGAGCCATGACCAAAGTGTGAACCCGAATCCAAAGAATTATCTCACTATGGTTCGGGGGAAATACTTGGATTTTAGTCCGGAGAGTGTGAGGGTGGCGTTCAACTTGCCTATGATGCAAGGAGATGAGCATCCTTACACTAGAAGGGTCAACTTTGATCAAAGGTTGGACCAAGTCCTCACAACCATATGTGAAGAGGGCTCACAATGGAAGCAAGATTCAAGAGGAAAGCCGGTTCAATTGAGAAGGCATGACCTCAAGCCCGTGGCTAGAGGATGGTTAGAGTTCATACAACGCTCAATCATTCCCACTAGCAACCGATCCGAAGTTACCATAGACCGAGCCATCATGATCCATAGCATCATGATTGGAGAAGAAATAGAGGTTCATGAGGTTATAGCCCAAGAACTCTACAAGGTGGCGGACAAGACCTCCACTTTGGCAAGGTTAGCCTTTCCTCATCTCATCTGTCACCTCTGTTATTCAGTTGGAGTTGACATAGAGGGAGATACCCCCATTGATGAGGACAAGCCCATCACCAAGAAAAGGATGGAGTACACAAGAGACCCCTCTCATCAAGAGATCCCTGAGATGCCTCAAGGGATGCACTTTCCTCCACAAAATTATTGGGAGCAATTAAACACCTCCCTAGGAGAGTTGAGTTCCAACATGGGACAACTAAGGGTGGAGCATCAAGAACACTCCATTCTCCTCCATGAAATTAAAGAAGACCAAAGAATTATGAGGGAGGAGCAACAAAGACAAGGAAGAGACATTGAGGAGCTCAAGCACTCCATAGGATCTTCAAGAGCAAGAAAGAGCTGCCATCACTAAGGTGGACCCGTTCTTTGATTTCCTTGTTATTGTTCTTCTGCTTTTCGAATTTTAATGCTTATGTTTATCCATGTTTGTGTCTTATGATCATTAGTGTCTTAGTGTCTATGCCTTAAAGTTATGAATGTCCTATGAATCCATCACCTTTCTTCAATAAAAACGTGCCTAATTGATAAAAGAAAGAATTGCATGAATTTTGAATTTTATAATAGTTTAATTATTTTGATGTGGTGGCAATATTTTTGTTCTCTGAATGTATGCTTAAACAGTGCATATGTCTTTTGAATTTGTGGTTCATGAATGTTGGCTCTTGAAAGAATGATGAAAAAGGAGACATGTTACTGAGGATCTGAAAAATCAATAAAATGATTCTTGAAGCAAGAAAAAGCATTTCAAAAAAAAAAAAAACGAAAAAAAAAGGAGAAAGGAATAAGAGTTGTGATCCAAGGCAATAAGAGTGTGCTTAAGAACCCTGGACACCTCTAATTGGGGACTTTAGCAAAGCTGAGTCACAATCTGAAAAGGTTCACCCAATTATGTGTCTGTGGCATGTATGTATCCGGTGGTAATACTGGAAGACAGAGTGCTTTGGGCCACAGCCAAGACTCAATAAATAGCTATGTTCAAGAATCATCATACTTTACTAAGAGAATCATTAACACTATCTGGATTCTAAGTTCCTAAAGAAGCCAACTATTCTGGATTTCAAAGGATAGAGTGAGATGCCAAAACTGTTCGGAGGCAAAAAGTTAAAAGCCCCGCTCATCTGATTAATACTGATCTTCACAGATGTTTTTGGAATTCATTGCATATTCTCTTCTTTTTTATCTTATTTGATTTTCAGTTGCTTGGGGACAAGCAACAATTTAAGTTTGGTGTTGTGATGAGCGGATAATTTGTATACTTTTTGGCATTGTTTTTAGTATGTTTTTGATATGATATAGTTAGTTTTTAGTATATTTTTATTAGTTTTTAATTAAAAATCACTTTTCTGGACTTTACCATGAGTTTGTGTGTTTTTCTGTGATTTCAGGTATTTTCTGGCTGAAATTGAGGGATCTGAGCAAAAATCTGATCCAGAGACTCAAAAGGACTGCAGATGCTGTTGGATTCTGACCTCCCTGCACTCGAAGCGGATTTTCTGGAGCTACAGAAGCCCAATTGGCGCGCTCTCAACGGCGTTGGAAAGTAGACATCCTGGGCTTTCCAGCAATATATAATAGTCCATACTTTGCCCAAGATTTGATGGCCCAAACCGGCGTTCAAAGTCACCTCAAGAAATTCCAGCGTTAAACGCCGGAACTGGCACCTAATTGGGAGTTAAACGCCCAAACTGGCACTAAAGCTGGTGTTTAACTCCAAGGGGAGTCTCTACACGAAATTGCTTCATTGCTCAGCCCAAGCACACACCAAGTGGGCCCGGAAGAGGATTTTTATGTCATTTACTCATTTCTGTACACCCTAGGCTACTAGTTTCTTATAAGTAGGACCTTTTACTATTGTAGAAAAATCTTTTTGATCACTTTTAGATCTCTAGATCATCTTTGGACATTTTAGTTCTTAGATCATTGGGAGGCTGGCCATTCGGCCATGCCTAGACCTTATGCTTATGTATTTTCAACGGTGGAGTTTCTACACACCATAGATTAAGGTGTGGAGCTCTGCTGTACCTCGAGTATTAATGCAATTACTATTGTTCTTCCATTCAATTCCACTTGTTCTTTTACCAAGATATCACTTGTTCTTCAACATGATGAAGGTGATGATTGACGCCCATCACCATTCTCACTCATGAACAAGGTGACTGACAACCATTCTTGTTCTACACGCATTTGAGGCTTAGTGAATATCTCTTGGATTTCTGATTGCACGATGCATGGTTGATCGCCTGACAACCGAGTGCTCGCCTGACAAACGAGCCAACCATTCCGTGAGATCAGAGTCTTCGTGGTATAGGCAAGAACCGATGGCAGCATTCAAGAGAATCCGGAAGGTCTAACCTTGTCTGTGGTATTCTGAGTAGGATTCAATGATTGAATGACTGTGACGTGCTTCAAACCTGTAACCTACTGGGCGTTAGTGACAGACGCAAAAGAGTTATTCTATTCCGGTAGGGGAGGGAACCAAACCGGTGATTGGCAGCACTGTGACAGAGTGTGTGCATTAGCTTTCACTGCGCGGATGGGAGGTAGCTGCTGACAACAGTGAGACCCTATACGAGCTTGCCATGGAAAGGAGTAAGAAGGGTTGGATGAAGACAGTAGGAAAGCAGAGAGACGGAAGGGAAGGCATCTTCATGCGCTTATCTGAAGTTCCTACCAATGAATTACATAAGTATCACTATCTTTATCTTTTATGTTATTTTCGTTCATCACCATATATATCTGAGTTTGCCTGACTAAGATTTACAAGATGACCATAGCTTGCTTCAATACTAACAATCTCCGTGGGATCGACCCTTACTCACGTAAGGTTTATTACTTGGACGACCCAGTGCACTTGCTGGTTAGTTGTGCGAAGTTGTGTAATGCCATGGTATTGAGCGCACCAAGTTTTTGGAGCCATTACCAGGGATTATGAGAGTTGTGAAAAAGTATAGTTCACAATTTCGCGCACCAGCCATCATCACAGAGTCTGAGGCCAAATTTAAAGAGGCTGAGATGGCGTTGAACGCCAGTAATGAAGACCTTACTGGGCGTTCAATGCCCAAACTGGCATACAAGCTAGCGTTGAACGCTAGTAAGGAATACCTTACTGGGCATTCAACGCCCACACTAGCTAAGAGCTTGGCGTTGAACGCCAGTGAAGAGGATCCCACTGGGCATTCAACACCCACAATGGCATCAAAACAGACGTTGAATGCCAGTGATGCAGACCTCACTAGGCGTTCAATGCCTAAACTGGCATAGAGGCTGGCGTTGAACGCCAGTGAGGAAGAACTCACTGAGCATTCAACGCCCAAATTAGCAGCACAGCAGGCGTTGAATGCTAGTAAGGAGGTCCCTACTGAGTGTTCAATGTCCACCAAGGAAGTCCATATCCAAGAATTAAAGGAAGCCCAGGCTCATATAGAAATGATAAAGGTTCCCTTGCATGCACTCTTGTAGTGTATGAGTTTTGATGAATATCATCCTCTGATGAGGATGAGGAAACTAGGGAAAAGCAAGTTGCTCGGTACCTAGGAGCTCTTATGAAGCTAAATACCAAGCTGTTTGGCACAAAACCTTTGGAAGAAAAACCTCCACTGCTTACCAAAGAACTCAATGCTTTGGTTCAGCAGAAGCTACCTCAGAAGCTTCCGGATCCCGGATGCTTCCTAATTCATTGCACCATAGGTACCATGACCTTTGAGAAGGCTCTGTGTGACCTAGGGTCAAGTATAAATCTCATGCAACTCTCTGTAATAGAGAAGTTAGGAATCTTTGAGGTACAAGCTGCAAATATCTCATTAGAGATGGCAGACAAGTCAATGAAGAAAGCATATGGCTTAGTAGAGGATGTCTTGGTGAAGGTTGAAGACCTTTACATCCCTGCAAATTTCATAATCCTAGATACTGGGGAAGATGAGGAAGAATCTATCATCCTTGGAAGACCTTTCCTAGCCACTGCCAACGCTATCATTGATGTAGTTAAGGGAGAACTGATTTTACAACTAGGAGAGGATCACATCTTGTTCAAGATGCCTCACCCAACTCTCCCTCTGAAAAAAGTGAGATAACTGTGCAACACTTAGTGTTGCAACCATCTCTTTCAGTGTAGAGCTTTACTAAGCTCCCAGACACCAATTCTAAATACCCCCTCTTACTAACCCTTCATACACACACTTCATACACTCCCAAAACCCCTTGGCCGAGCCCTTCTTCTCCCTCCATCTCCATCTATTTTCTTCTTCTTCTACTCCATTCTTCTTTTTTGTTTATTTTTGCTCAAAGACAAGCAAAGTTTTAAGTTTGGTGTTGGAAAAGCCTTGCTTTTTGCTTTCCATTCCCACTTATGGCACCCAAGGCCGGAGAACCCTCTAGAAAGAGGAAAGGAAAGGCCATAGCCGCCACCTCCGAATCTTGAGAGATGGAGAGATTCATCACCAAAGCCCACCAAGACCACTTCTATGAGGTAGTGGCAAAGAAGAAGGTGATCCCTGAGGTCCTTTTTAAGCTTGAGAAGAATGAGTATCCAAAGATCTGACATGAAATCCAGAGAAGAGGTTGGGAAGTCCTAACCAATCCCATCCAAAAGGTTGGAATCTTAATGGTGCAAGAGTTCTATGCTAATGCATGGGTCACGAAAAACCATGACATTAGTGTGAACCATTGTCCTAAGAATTAGAGCACCATGGTCCGAGGGAGAATCTTGGACTTCTGTCCGAAAAGTATGAGGTTGGTGTTCAACTTGCTTTTGATGCAAGGAGACCCACATCCTTACACTAGAAGAGTTAACCATGATCAGAGGCTAGATCAAGTGCTCTCAGACATCTGTGTGGAAGGATCATAGTGGAAAAGGGATTCCCAAGGCAAGCCTGTCTAACTAAGAAGGCCTAACCCCAAGCCCATAGCTAGAGGATGGTTGGAATTTATCCAACACTTTATCATCCCTACTAGCAACCGGTCCGAAGTGACCATAGACCGAGCCATCATGATCCATTGCATCATGCTCGGAGAGGAGGTGGAAGTACATGAGGTGATACCTCAAGAGTTATACAAAGTGGCGGACAAGCCCTCCTCCCAAGCAAGGTTAGCTTTCCCTCATCTTATCTGTCACCTATGCAATTCAGTTGGGATTGTCATAGAAGGTGACCTTCCAATTGAGGAGGACAAGCCCATCACTAAAAGAAGGATGGAGCATACTAGAGAGACGACACATGAACCACAATATGAGCATGTGGAGCCACCTCAAAATGAGATTCCTGAGATGCCTCAAGGGATGTATTTTCCTCCTCAAAGCTATTGGGATCAATGGCATACTTTTGTGGGAGAATTAAGCTCTAACATGAATCAGTTAAGGATGGAGCATTAAGAGTATTCCACCATCCTTAATGAAATTAGAGAAGATCAAAGAGCTATGAGGGAAGAACATCAGAGACAAGGGCGTGACATTGAAGATATCAAGCGCTCAATTGGATTCTCTAGAGGAAATGGTAGTCGCCATCACTAAGGTGGTCCCGTTCCATCACCCCTTGCTTTTGTGTCATTTTCTGTTTTCCATTATGTTTTGTTGTCTGTTCTTGTGTTCTTATTGCATGATCATTTCTATCTATATCTTAAAGTTATAAAATGTTCCATATATCTCTCACCTTACTTAAAAGAAAATTTTATTTGAAAGAGAGAATAAGTTGGATAAATCTCGATTTTATCTTAAGAATAGTTCAATTTTCTTGATGTGGTAGTATTGCTTTTGTTTTCTGAATGTATGAATGAACAGTGCATATTCGAAATTGGAATTAAGAATATTGGCTCTTGAAAGAATGATGAAAAAGAAGAATTATTATTAGTAATCTGAAAAATCCAAAAATTGATTCTTGAAGCAAGAAAAAGTAGTAAAAAAGAAAGATGCAATAAAAAGAAAAAATTTTGCATGCGAAAAAAAAGCAAGCTAAAAAAGAAACAAAAAGCAGAAAAAAAGCCAATAGCTCTTTAAACCAAAAGGCTAGAGCAAAAAGCCAATAACCCTTTAAACCAAAAGGCAAGGGTAAAAGGATCCAAGGCTTTGAGAATCAATAGTTAGGAGGGCCTAAACGAAATAAAATCTTAGCCTAAACACTTCAAATGGATAGTGTCCCTAACTATATGCTTGTGGTGTGAAGGTGTGAAGTAAAAGAACTTGAGACTGAGCAGTTAAAGTCGTGATCCAAAGCAAAAAGAGTATTCTTAAGAACTCTGGATGCCTCTATCTGGGGATTCTAGGAAAGCTGAATCACAATCTGAAAGGGTTCACCCAGTTAAGTATCTGTGGCATTTATGTATCCGGTGGTAATAATGGAAAATAAAGTGCTTAGGGCCATGGCCAAGACTCTAAAAAGCTGTGTTTAAGAATAAAAAAGAGCTAAACTAGGAGAATCAATAATATCATCTGGATTCTAAGTTCCTAAAGAGACTAACACTTATAAGTTTCAATGGATAGTGAAATGCCAAAACTATTCAGAAGCAAAAAGCTACTAAGTCTTACTCATCTAATTGAAGCTGAGCTTCATTGAAAACTTTGAGATTTATTTTATCTTACTCTTCTTTTTATCTTACTTTGTTTTTAGTTGCTTGGGGACAAGCAACAGTTTAAGTTTGGTGTTGTGATGAGCGGATATTTTATACGCTTTTTGGCATCATTTTCACATAGTTTTTAGCATGATTTATTTACGTTTTATTGTATTTTCATAGGTTTTAGTGTAAAATTAACATTTTTGGATTCTACTAAGAGTTTGTGTGTTTTTGTGCAATTTCAGGTATTTTCTAGTTGAAATTGAGGAGCTGGAGCAAAAGTTTGATCCAGAGGCAGAGAAATCACTGTAGATGTTGTCAAGATCTGACCTCTTTGCACTCGAAGGAGCTTTTTTGGAGCTACAGAAGTCCAAATGGAGTGCTCTTAATTAATATCGAAAGCTAACATCCAGAGCTTTCCAGAAATATATAATAGTTTATACTTTTCTTCAGAATAAAAGGTTCAAAACTGGCATTCAAGGCCAGCCATCTACCCCAATCCAGGCGTCCAATGCCCATGGTGCACAAAATTGTGATCTCAATGGCGCCAACAACTTGGTACACACAATTGTAATCTCAACTCTTTTTCACAACTTTGCACAACTAACCAGCAAGTGCACTGGGTCGTCCAAGTAATAAACCTTACGTGAATAAGGGTCGATCCCACGGAGATTGTCGGCTTGAAGCAAGCTATGGTCGTCTTGTAAATATCAATCAGGCGGATTCAAATGGTTATGGAGTTTTAATTTAAAAGATAAATAAACATAAAATAAAGATAGAGATACTTATGTAATTCATTGGTGGGAATTTCAGATAAGCATATGGAGATGAGTTGTTCCTTCTGAATCTCTGCTTTCCTATTGCCTTCATCCAATCCTTCATACTCCCTTTTATGGCAAGCTGTATGTTGGGTGTCACCGTTGTCAATGGCTACTTCCCGTTCTCTCAGTGAAAATGGTCCTCTACGGTTTCTGTACGGCTAATCAACTGTCGGATTTCTCGTCTCGGATGAAAAATACCATGTACATATATCGTATGGTTAATCAGATGTTGGTTCTCGATCGTGTAGGAATAGGATTTACTATCCTTTTGCGTCTGTCGCCACGCCCTACAGTCACGAGTTTGAAGCTCGTCACAGTCATGCCATCCCAGATCCTACTTGGAATACCACAGACAAGGTTTTGACTTTTCGGATCTCAGGAATGCTGCCAATTAATTCTAGCCTATACCACGAAGATTCTAATCTCGGATTCAGATGCCCCATTGTCAGAGAGTCGATGTGAATTGTTGATTAGAAACCCAAGAGATATACATTCAAGCTTGTTTTCATGTAGAACGGAAGTGGTTGTCAATCATGCGTTCATGAGTGAGAATGGTGATGAGTGTCACATAATCATCACATTCATCATGTTCTTGTGTGCGAATTAATATCTTAGAATAAGAATAAGCATGAATTGAATAGAAGAACAATAGTACTTTGCATTAATACTCGAGGAACAACAGAGCTCCACACCTTAATCTATGGTGTGTAGAAACTCCACCGTTGAAAATACATAAGTGATAATGGTGTTCATTGGCTTCGGCCCCAGAGAGGGAACCAAAATAACCAATATGTCGGTCTAAGGACTAAACATCCAAAGATGTTCCAAAAGCTCCCTAGTACAATAGTAAAAAGTTCTATTTATACTAAACTAGTTACTAGGGTTTACAGAAATAAATAAATGATGCAGAAATCCACTTTCGGGCTCACTTGGTGTGTGCTTGGGCTGAGCATTGAAGCTTTCACGTGTAGAGGCCTTCTTTAGAGTTAAACGTCAGTTTGTAACTTGTTTCTGGCATTTGACTCTGGCTTGCAACTTGTTTTTGGCGTTTAAAACCAGAATAGGGCAGAAAGCTGGCGTTGAACGCCAGTTTGCATCGTCTAAACTCGGGCAAAGTATAAACTATTATATATTGATGGAAAGCCCTGAATGTCTAGTTTCCAACGCAGTTGAGAGCGCACCATTTGGGTTTCTGTAGCTCCAAAAATTTTATTTCGAGTGAAGGGAGGTCAGAATCCAATAGCATCAGCAGTCCTTTTTCAGCCTCTGAATCAGATTTTTACTCAGGTCCCTCTATTTCAGCCAAAAAATACCTGAAATCACAAAAAAAAAACACACAAACTCATAGTAAAGTCTAGAAATGTGAATTTTGCTTAAAAACTAATAAAAATATACTAAAAAGTAACTAAATCATACTAAAATCTATATGAAAACAATGCCAAAAAGCGTATAAATTATCCGCTCATCACAACACCAAACTTAAATTGTTGCTTGTCCCCAAGCAACTGAAAACAAAATAGGATAAAAAGAAGAGAATATACAATGAATCCCACAATATCAATGAAACTTAGTCCCAATTAGATGAGCGGGGCTAGTAGCTTTTTGCCTCTGAACAGTTTTGGCATCTCACTTTATCCTTTGAAATTCAGAATTATTGGCATCTATAAGAACTCAGAATTTTAGATAGTGTTATTGATTCTCCTAGTTTAGTATGTTGATTCTTGAACACAGTTACTTTATGAGTCTTGGCCGTGGCCCTAGGCACTTTGTTTTCCAATATTACCACCGGATACATAAATGCCACAGACACATAACTGGGTGAACCTTTTCAGATTGTGACTCAGCTTTGCTAAAGTCCCCAATTAGAGGTGTCCAGAGTTCTTAAGCACACTCTTTTTGCTTTGGATCACGACTTTGACCACTCAGTCTCAAACTTTTCACTTGGACCTTCATGCCACAAGCACATGGTTAGGGACAGCTTGATTTAGCCGCTTAGGCCTGGATTTTATTTCCTTGGGCCCTCCTATCCACTGATGCTCAAAGCCTTGGATCCTTTTTACCCTTGCCTTTTGGTTTAAAGGGCTATTGGCTTTTTCTGCTTGCTTTTTTTTCTTTTTCTTTCTTTTTTTTTGTCATTTTTTTCGCTACTTTTTTTTTCAATGCTTTTTCTTGCTTCAAGAATCAATTTCATGATTTTTCAGATTATCAATAACATTTCTCTTTGTTCATCATTCTTTCAAGAGCCAATAATTTTAACATTCATAAACTTCACTATCAAAAATTCGCACTGTTCAAGCATTCATTCAGAAAACAAAAAGTATTGCCACCACATCAAAATAATTAAACTAATTTCAAGATAAAATTTAAAATCCAAGTACTTCTTGTTCTTTTGTAATTAGGCACATTTTTTATTTAAGAGAGGTGAAGGATTCATGGAATTACTCATAGCTTTAAGACATAAACACTAGACACTAATGATCATGTAATGGAGACACAAACATAGATAGACTATAAAGCATAAAAATCGAAAACAAAAAAATAAATAGACAAGGAGATTAAGGAATGAGTCCACTTTAGTGAGGGTGGCGTCTTCCTCTTGAAGAACCAATGGTGCTCTTGATCTCCTCTATGTCTCTTCCTTGCCTTTGTTGCTCCTCCCTTATAGCTCTTTGATCTTCTCTAATCTTATGGAGGATGATGGAGTGCTCTTGGTGCTCCACCCTTAGTTGGTCCATGTTGTAACTCAAGCCTTCCAAGGAGGTGTTGAGTTGTTCCCAATAGTTGTGTGGAGGAAATTGCATCCCTTGAGGCATCTCAAGGATTTCTTGATGAGGATCTTCCTCATGTTCTTGTTGAGGTCCATGAATGGGCTCTCTTGTTTGCTCCATCCTTTTCTTAGTAATGGGCTTGTCCTCTTCAATGAGGATGTCTTCCTCTATGACAATTCCAGCTGAATTGCATTGGGATCACCTTTTTCTTGGCCAAAGCTTCATAGAAGTGGTCTTGATGGACCTTTGAGATGAATCTTTCCATCTCCCATGACTCGGAGGTGGAAGCTTTTGCCTTCTCTTTCCTTTTTCTAGAGGTTTCTCCGGCCTTAGGTGCCATAAATGGTTATGGAAAAACAAAAAGCAATGCTTTTACCACACCAAACTTAAAAGGTTTGCTCGTCCTCAAGCAAAAGAAGAAAGAAAGAAGGGAAAAAGAAGAAAATGTAGGAGATGGAGGGAGATAGAGAGAGAGGTAGGGTAGGTGGGGTTCCTGTGGGGTCCACAGATCCTGAGGGGTCAAGGATTTCTCATCCCTACTCCTTTTAGGCATGCAAAATGCCCCTATTGTGCATTCCTGGCGTTTAACGCCAGACTGCTGCTTGTTTTTGGCATTAAACGCCAGCTTTTATTCCTTTCCTGTCGTTAAACGCCAAGTTACAACCTATTTCTGGCGTTTAACGCCAGTTTGTTGCTTTTTTCTGGCGTTTAACGCCAGTCTGGTGCTTATTTCTGGCGTTTAATGCCCAGAATAGTACCAAACTGGGCGTTAAACGCCCATTCTACTACTCTTACTGGCATTTAAACGCCAGTAAGTGTCTCCTCCAGGGTGTGCTATTTTTAATGCTATTTTTTATTTTTCTTTAATTTTTTGTAGTTGTTTTTGTGACTCCACATGATCATCAACCTAAAAAAAGAAAATAACATAGATAAATAAAATTGGGTTGCCTCCCAATGAGCACTTCTTTAATATCAATAGCTTGACAATGAGCTCTCATGGAGCTTCACAGATGTATGTTCAAAGCATTGTTGGGACCTCTCAACACCAAATTTAGAGTTTGAATGTGGGGGTTCAACACCAAACTTAGAGTTTGGTTGTGGCCTCCCAACACCAAACTTAGAGTTTGACTGTGGGGGCTTTGTTTGACTCTACATTGAGAGAAACTTTTCTTGCTTCCTCTCTATGGTTACAGAGGGAGATCCTTGAGTTTTAAACACAAGTTAATCCTCATTCAATTGAAGGATCAACTATCCTCTGTCCACATCAATCACAGCTTTTGCTGTGGCTACCAAGGGTATTCCAAGGATGAAGGATTCATTCTCATCCTTCCCAGTGTCTAGGATTATGAAATCAGCAGGGATGTAAAAGGCCTTTGACCTTTACTAGCACGTCCTCTACCTGTCCATAAGCCTTTTTCATGGATTTGTCTGCCATCTCTAATGAGAATTCGGTAGCCTGTACCTCAAAGATTTCCAGTTTCTCCATTACAAAGAGTGGCATTAAGTTTATGCCTGACCCCAGGTCACACAGAGCCTTCTTAAAGGTCATGGTGCCTATGGTACAGGGAATTAAGAATTTACCAGGATACTGTTTCTTTTGAGGTAATGTCTGCCTAACCAAGTCATTTAGTTCATTGATGAGCAAGGGGGTTTGTCCACCCAAGTCTCATTACCAAATAACTTGGCATTCAGCTTTATGATTGCTCCAAGGTACTTAGCAACTTTCTCTTCAGTAATATCTTCATCCTCTTCAGAGGAGGAATAGTCATCAGAGCTCATGAATGGCAGAAGTAGGTTCAATGGAATCTCTATGGTCTCTAGATGAGCCTCAGATTCCTTAGGTTCCTCAAATGGGAACTCTTTTTTGTCCAGAGGACGTCCCATAAGGTCTTCCTCATTGGGATTCACGTCCTCCTCCTCCTCTCTAGGTTCGTCTACACCAAGTAAGGTTATGGCCTTGCACTCTCTTTTTGGATTCTCTTCTGTATTGCTTGGGAGAGTACTAGGAGGAGTTTCAGTGACTCTTTTACTCAACTGGCCCACTTGTGCCTCCAAATTTCTAATGGAGGACCTTGTTTCATTCATGAAACTGAGAGTGGCCTTAGATAAATCAGAGACTATGTTTACTAAGCTAGAGGGGCTCTGCTCAGAATTCTCTGTCTGTTGCTGAGAGGATGATGGAAAAGGCTTGCTATTGCTAAACCTATTTCTTCCATCATTATTAAAGCCTTGTCGAGGCCTTTGTTGATCCTTCCATGAGAAATTTGGATGATTTCTCCATGAAGGATTATAGGTGTTTCCATAGGCTTCACCCATGTAATTCACCTCTGCCATTACAGGGTTCTCAGGATCATAGGCTTCTTCTTCAGAAGATGCCTCTTTAGTACTGTTGGATGCATTTTGCAATCCATTCAGACTCTGAGAAATCATGTTGACTTGCTGAGTCAACATTTTGTTCTGAGCTAATATGGCATTTAGAGCATCAATTTCAAGAACTTTCTTCCTCTGAGGTGTCCCATTACTCACAGGATTCCTTTCAGAAGTGTACATGAACTGGTTATTTGAAACCATTTCAATGAGTTCCTGAGCTTTTGCAGGCGTTTTCTTTAGGTAAATAGATCTACCTGCAGAATGGTCCAATAACATCTTAGATAATTCAGACCAACCATCATAGAATATATCCAGGATGATCCATTCTGAGAGCATGTCAGAAGAACACTTTTTAGTCAGTTGCTTGTATCTTTCCCAAGCTTCATAAAGGGATTCACCTTCTTTCTGCCTGAAGGTTTGAACATCCACTCTAGGCTTGCTCAGCTTTTGAGGAGAAAAGAACTTGGCTAAGAAAGTCGTGACCAGCTTATCCCAAGAGTTCATGCTATCTTTAGGTTGAGAGTTCAACCATATTCTAGCTCTATCTCTTACAGCAAAAGTGAAAAGCATAAGCTTGTAGACCTCGGGATCAACTCTATTGTTCTTAACAGTATCACAGATCTATAAGAATTCAGTTAAGAACTGAAAAGTATCTTCTGATGGAAGTCCATGAAACTTGCAACTCTGTTGCATTAGAGAAACTAATTGAGGCTTTAGCTCAAAATTATTTGCTCCAATGGTAGGGATTGAGATGCTTCTTCCATGGAAGTTGGAATTTGGTGCAGTGAAGTCACCAAGCATCTTCCTTGCATTGTTGTTGGGTTCGGCCATGTCTCCTTCTTTTTCGAGATTCTCTGTAAGGTTTTCTTTGGATTGTTGTGCTTTAGCTTCTCTTAGCTTCTTCTTCAGAGTCCTTTCAAGTTCAGGATCTGCTTCAATAAGAATGTCCTTGTCCTTGCTCTTGCTCATATGAAAAAGAAGAGAACAGAAAAGAAGAAGAATCATCTATGTCACAGTATAGAGATTCCTTTATGTGAGTAGAAGAAGAAAAGAATAGAAGAAGGAGAAGAGAAAAATTCGAACGCAGAGAGGAAGAGAGGGTTTGAATTTTAAGATGAAGAGAAGTGTTAGTAGATAAATAAAATAATAGAAAGAGATGAGAGAGAGGAGAAAATTCGAATTTTAATTAAGAGAAAAGAAAAATATTTTTGTTTTTATTTTAATTATTAGTTAAAATTCAAAAATTAGGAGAAGAAATGAAATTAAAATTAAAATTTAAAACAATTAGTTAATTAAAAAGAATTTTGAAAAGAGGAAGGTGGTTTTCGAAAATTAGAGAGAGAAAAGTAGTTAGGTGGTTTTGAAAAAGATAAGAAATAGTAAAACAAACAAAAAGTCAATTAGTTAATTGAAAAAGATTTGAAAATCAATTTTTGGAAAGATAAGAGGTTAGAAAAGATTTTGAAATTGATTTTGAAAAAGATATGATTTGAGAAAGATATGTTTGAAAAGATATGATTGAAATTTATTTTGAAAAAGATTTAATTTTTAAAATCAGAATTAATGACTTAACTCATAAGAAATCAAAAGATATTATTCTAAAATTTAAAGTTTGAATCTTTCTTAACAAGAAAGTAACAAACTTGAAATTTTTGAATCAAAACATTAATTGTTAGTGTAAATTTTGAAAATTATGAAATAAAGATAAGAAAAAGATTTTGAAAATTGTTGAAAAAGATTTTTGAAGATTTTCAAAAAACAAAGGAAAAAATGAAAAATATTTGATTTTGAAAAAGATTTTGAAAAGATAATTTTTTGAAATTGAAATTTTGACTTGACTAGTAAGAAACAACTTATTTTAAAAATTTTTGACTAAGTCAACCCAAAGATTTTTGAAATTTATGAGTGAAATAAGAAAAAGATATTTTTTTTATTTTTTGATTTTTAATGAGGAAAGAGAAAAACCATAAAATGACTCAAAACATGAAAATTTTGGATTAAAACAAGTGATGCATGCAAGAACACTATGAATGTCAAGACGAACACCAAGAACATTTTGAAGATCATGATGAACATCAAGAACTTATTTTTAAAAAATTTTCAAGAAAAGAAAAACATGCAAGACACCAAACTTAGAAATTTTTCATGTTTAGACACCATGAATGCAAAAATGCACATGAAAAACAACAAAAGTCACAAAACAAGAAAATATAAAGATCAAACAAGAAGACTTATCAAGAACAACTTGAAGATCATAAAGAACACATGCATGAATTTTTCAAAAAATTTTTTTTTTGAAAATTAAAAAGATGCAATTGACACCAAACTTAAAAATTGACCCTAGACTCAAACAAAAAACACAAAAAAATTTTTGATTTTATGATCTTACTAATTTTTTTGGATTTTTCGAAAATAATTTTGGAAAAACGAAAAAGAAGAAAAAATTTTGAAAGATTTTTGAAAAATTTTTGAAAATAAAATAATGGTTAAAACAAGAAGAAAATTACCTAATCTGAGCAACAAGATGAACCGTCAGTTGTCTAAACTCGAACAATCCCCGGGAACGGCGCCAAAATCTTGGTGCACAAAATTGTGATCTCAATGGCGCTAACAACTTGGTACGCACAATTGTAATCTCAACTCTTTTTTACAACTTCGCACAACTAACCAGCAAGTGTACTGGGTTGTCCAAGTAATAAACCTTACGTGAGTAAGGGTCGATCCCACAGAGATTGTCGGATTGAAGCAAGCTATGGTTATCTTGTAAATCTCAGTCAGGCGGATTCAAATGGTTATGGAGTTTTAATAATTTAAAAGATAAGTAAACATAAAATAAAGATAGAAATACTTATGTAATTCATTGGTGAGAATTTCAGGTAAGCGTATGGAGATGCGTTGTTCCTTCTGAATCTCTGCTTTCCTATTGCCTTCATCCAATCCTTCATACTCCTTTATATGGCAAGCTGTATGTTGGGTGTCACCATTGTCAATAGCTACTTCCCGTCCTCTCAGTGAAAATGGTCCTCTGCGGTTTCTGTACGGCTAATCAACTGTCGGATTTCTCGTCTCGGATGAAAAATACCATGCACAGATATCGTATGGCTAATCAGCTTTTGGTTATCGATCGTGTAGAAATAGAATTTACTATCCTTTTGCGTCTGTCACCATGCCCTACAGTCGCGAGTTTGAAGCTCGTCACACTCATCCCATCCCAAATCCTACTTGAAATACCACAGACAAGGTTTAGACTTTCCGGATCTTAGGAATGCTGCTAATTAATTCTAGCCTATACCACGAAGATTCTAATTTTGGATTCAGATGCCCCATTGTCAGAGGGGAGTCGATGTGAATCGTTGATTAGAAACCCAAGAGATATACATTCAAGCTTGTTTTCATGTAGAACGGAAGTGGTTGTCAATCACGCATTCATGAGTGAGAATGGTGATGAGTGTCACATAATCATCACATTCATCATGTTCTTGTGTGCGAATGAATATCTTAGAATAAAAATAAGCATGAATTGAATAGAAGAACAATAGTACTTTGCATTAATACTCGAGGAACAGCAGAGCTCCACACCTTAATCTATGGTGTGTAAAAACTCCACCGTTGAAAATACATAAGTGATAATGGTGTTCATTGGCTTCGGCCCCAGAGAGGGAACCAAAATAACCAAGATGTTGGTCTAAGGACTAAACGTCCAAAGATGTTCCAAAAGCTCCCTAGTACAATAGTAAAAAATTCTATTTATACTAAACTAGTTACTAGGGTTTACAGAAATAAGTAAATAATGCAGAAATCCACTTCCGGGCCCACTTGGTGTGTCCTTGGGCTGAGCATTGAAGCTTTCACGTGCAGAGGCCTTCTTTGGAGTTAAACGCCAGTTTGTAACTTGTTTCTGGCATTTGACTCTGGCTTGCAACTTGTTTTTGGCGTTTAACGCCAGAATAGGGCAGAAAGCTGGCGTTGAACGCTAGTTTGGATCGTCTAAACTTGGGCAAAGTATGAACTATTATATATTGCTGGAAATCCCTGGATGTCTACTTTCCAACGCAATTGAGAGCGCGCCATTTGGGTTTTTGTAGCTCTAAAAATTCTATTTTGAGTGCAGGGAGGTCATAATCCAACAACATCAGCAGTCCTTTTTCAGCCTCTGAATCAGATTTTTGCTCAGGTCCCTCAATTTCAGCTAGAAAATACCTGAAATCACAAAAAAACACACAAACTCATAGTAAAGTCAAGAAATGTGAATTTTGCTTAAAAACTAATAAAAATATACTAAAAACTAACTAAATCATACTAAAAACTATATGAAAACAATGCCAAAAAGCGTATAAATTATCCGCTCATCAGCCCACAAAGGAGTGACCAGCGTCCAGCACCCAAAAAGTTGCCCCTTGCCAGCGTTCAACACCCTAGAGCCCTACTAGCACATGGAGACCACTCAAGCTCAGCCCAAACACTCACCAGGTGGGCCTCGAAAATGGATTTTTGCACTACAGGCCTAAGCCTATCTTATTTCTGTAAACCCTAGTTATTAGATTAGTATTTAAAAGAGAAGATCACCCTTGTTTTAAGATCTTCGACCAATGCTTGCCCACTTTTACCTTTCATTGTACTTTCTATTAGTATGAGTCTCTAAACCTCCTATGTTAAGGGGAGGAGCTCTGCTGAGTTTCATGGATTAATAAAAGTATTACTTTTCTATCTCAATTCATGTTTGATTCTTTATTCTAAGCTGTATCTTTATTCTTCAACCTTATGAATGAGTTAAACTGGCACAAGGTTATCTCTATTCTACATGGGTTTAGCGAGCGTCTTTCATTGGATATCAATGAACCACTAGCTTGATTATACATCTCTTAGACGGCTAATCCACATCTTCGTTGGGGACTTCTCGAGATACTAGTTCAATTGAGGTATAGGGAGATTAGGGTCTTTGTGGTAAAGGCTAGAACCAAAGGCGCAACATTCTTTGTTCTGGAAGATTCGACCTTGTCTGTGGCGTTTTGAATAGGATTATCAAGGGGAATGCACTGCAGGAGCTTCACCTTCAATCAGCCTGCCATAGAAGAAAGGCTTTGATCACATACAGCCTGCCATAGAAGAAATCATTCATAGTTGGCATAGACAGTGAGACCGAATTAATCCAGAAGAACAAAGCATCTCTGAAGCCTTAACCATTTTCTTACCATTGCATTCACCTTCAATTGAGTAACGTTATTTTTATTTTACTTATATGTGCTTTAAACAAACAAACAACTTTTCTATCTGCCTAACTAAGATCTACAAGATAACCGCAGCTTGATTCAAGCCAACAATCCTCATGGGATCGACCCTGACTCACTCAGGTATTACTTGGATGACCCAATGCATTTGCTGGTTCAGTTGTGCAAAGTGTATGTCTGTGCACCACGCGTTACGGATGATCTAACCACCCTCTGACAGTACACCAGATGCTACATTATGTTGTTGATTGGGGGTTACCTAATGACTAACAAGTCAAACAATCTGGTCCATCTCCGGTGGCTGCCACTCCTTGATGACTTTCAGTGGTGTTGTTCTCTGTCTTGCAGTTCCGCAGTGCTTGCATGAACGTACCATTTCCTATGCTCTAGAGCACATCGGACGACCATGGACATTGCAGGATGCACTCTGTTGCTAGTTTCTTGGATATACTAGAGATTTCTCCAGTGGTGTCCACCAAAGCAACAAATTTATATGTATCCCTGATAAACAACAATTTTATGGTCTATCTTGTATTGAATTTGGTGGATTTTATAAACTTTTCCTAGAGTTATTCATTAAAATAGCATGGTTTTGTGGATTTGTCCTAATTGTGCTTAAGAATGAAAACATGCTTTTTAGGCCCTTAAATCGCTAAATTTAATTCACCTTCCTACCATTCGATGCCTTGATATGTTTGTTTGAGTGATTTAAGGTTTTGAAGGCAAGGATGGCTTGAAAGAAATGGAAGAAAAGCATGCAAAGTAGGAAAATTCATGAAGACATGAAGAAATCACTAAGCTGTCAATTCTAACCTCTTCACACTTAATCGATCATAATGAGCTATAGAGGTCCAAATGAGGCGGTCTCAGTTACGTTGGAAAGCTAACATCCGGGGTTTCAAAATGATATGCAATTTGCTATAGTTGTTAGGACATTTGGTGATGCGTACGCGTTGTTCCACGTACACGCATCACAGGATCAGTGTGGGCCATTTTAAGCAACTCGTGGCCAGCGATTTCTAGCTCATTTTGGGCCCAATCCAACTCATTTCTGATGCTATTGAACCTAGAGATTGAAGGGGGATGAACCAAGTAGTGTTAGTTTTAGTTTTTATCATGTTTTAGATGTAGAATTCTAGAGAGAGAGAGAGGCTCTCTCCTCTTTCTAGGTTTTAGGGTTCTCATCTCCATTTCTTCTTAGATCTAGATTTCAATCTTCCTTCAATTTGGTTTTCCTTTACATTTTTATTGTTCTAGCACTTTAGTTCATTCTACTTCTCTTGTTAATTTTCTTATTTTGTCAATTTAATTTATGAATTCTTTTGTTGTTATCCATTCCCTTTTAATGCAATTTTATATTTCCATGTCTTTTGGTGCTTATTTTACTTGCTATTGTTGATTTCTTGCTTTTGATAGTTATAGCTTTTATTAATTCTTGCAATTTACCATGCTTTATGTTTATGCCCACTAGGTGTTTGATGAAATGTTTCTTTTAATCATGAGTTAGATTTTTCTCCTCTTGGCTTGGGTTGAGTAATTGGAGACTCTTGAGTTATCAAAATCTTTTGTTGATTGATAATTAGAAGTTGCTAGTTGACTTGAATGCCACTAAAGCTAGTTTTTCACTATGATTTGACTAGGACTTGTGGACAAGAGCCAATTCCATCCTCTTGACTTTCCTTCATAGTTAGAGGTTAACTTAGTGGGAGCAACGAACGATTCTTGTCACAATTGATGATGATAATGAGGATAGGACTTCTAGTTCTCTTTCCTTGCCAAGAGTTTTCTTAGTTATTATCTTATTTCTTTTGCTATTTACATTTCTTGTTCCTTATTAAAAAAACCCCAAAACATTCTTTCATAGCCAATAATAAAGCACTTCATTGTAATTCCTAGGGAAAACGACTCGGGATTAATACTCTCGGTTATTTTATTGGGGTTGAACTAGTGACAACCATATTAAATTTTGATTGAGGATTATTTGTTGGTTTAGAACTATGCTTGCAATGAGATTATTTTTGTGAAAATTCTATACCGACGAAAATCTGACATCAATCCCATGGCTGCGAGGTAAATGTGATTTATAGTTTTCTTGTTTGTCATTTTTGTAATCCAATATGATATGCGATAAATTGATGCTTTGTCATTCTTGCGAGTATCCACAGGTTGGTAGGTATGGCACAGCAGAGTTGGGACCAGCATGAGCACAGAGTCCTCATGGCATCGTGAGTTGGACCGATTACAGTTGGATGAGGTAAACTCTATTTTTTTAATTCAGTAACAAAAAAGAAAATTACTTATCATGTGTTGGAAATTGATACTGATTATTATCGTATATATTCCGTTGTAGTTCTTGCGGACCTCGTAAAATGATCTAGCTCTGCAAGAGCTCTACCAGCTGCGGCTAAAGGATGAGGCAGAGTGGGAGACATGAATGTCTGTTGTGTCCCTCATCTGCTTCAATATAGTTGAGTTTCACCACGTAGACTGAGTCATATACCAGTTATGAGGCGAGCTACCAGTGCCAGGGGCCCCAGTCAACGTCGATAGGTTTCTAACTTCCACAGGACGGGGCGAAGACGTCTGGTGGCCAACTATGCTCTAGAAGAGGTATGACCATTTTAGGGCTTGGTTTGAGGAAGGACATTGGATCGCAATTCACTCGTTCACGGACTATCGGCCTACCCAGGAGTAATGAGATTGCTACCGGGGGGCCTGCCACGTTAGACACCTATATGGGAAGCATGTTCTTGATGACCCCAAGCTGTTGGACTTACCAGGTGATGTCCAACCTACTCCCAATCAACCAAGGGATGTCTTTGACCTTCTCCGAGATGTTCCGAATCATTGTCATCATGTCAGGGATGTTCGGGAGGACACAAAGATCCTAACTCCTCAACCAAGAACACTGAAGCCCGTATGTCGAAATGAGTGACACGCATCTTCGAGATTTCATCTCTGTTCTTCTCAATAGCATCCATCATCCATTGGAAAAATTGATTACCCGGCACTGCCTGTGCATGTGCCTCCCGTCCCTTCCTGATGAACAACTATTGCAGCCGCTTGTAGGTGCATTGCACGATGGCTAAAATTGGTAAATAGCGTGTACCCTTAAGCACAACATTCAATGTGAGGTCCGTCGTTATCTACCCAAACCGGTGACCTTCGTCGAAGTGTTGTAGTCAGATCTCTTTGTTGAGCCTACTAGCCCAGTCTGCCATCTCTTACGACAAACTTTTCAATGTATTCACACACCACTTATACCCAGCCTTTGCTTGGACTGTAAGCTGCATTTATGAGATACCACTTTTCGTTGGCTGACTTGAAATGAGACATAAAATTTACCGCCATGTGCCAGATATAATAAGCATGAAATGTTCTAGGAGGCTGCCACCCACTATCGTCAGCTCTCAGTGCAGCCTTGATCACCTGGAACTGTCAGAAATAATCACCATGCCTTCTTGTGGGGTCACGTGTTGCCTCAGATTGGTTAGGAAGAAAGACCATACTCCAAGGTTTCAGGATCAACAATAGCAAAGGCTACAAGAAGGATATTACTGTTACCGTCTTGTGCTACTGTAATAAGCAAAACGGCACCATATTTGTCATATAGATGCGTGTCATCGACGGAGATGAATGACTTACAATGCTTGAAAGCCTCAACATAAGTTGAGAAGGCCCAAAATACCTTATCAAACATGCTACAATTATGCACTATAAGGTGTCCTTCAAAGTACGGTACATCACCGATCTCACATATCGTTCCGAGATAACAACTCTACAGTGCTTGCAGCAACCTCAGTACCTTATTCTATGACTCCTCCCAATCACTGTATATTCGTGCAATTGCCTTTTGCTTCTCAACCTATACCTTTCTGTACGAGGGTTTGAAGTGATAGCTTTGCCTAACTGCACCTTGTAGGACAAAGATGCTGACGGATGGCAAGGATTGTATCAAACGAGAGGATGACATGGCAGATGAGACTGATGTCTAACTGTCAGTGGTCTTAAGACATGGTGGGTGCTAAACATGTGTGCGCTCCTTCAACGCTACTGATACAGAAAAATTTATCCGTATTATTTACCAGCAAGTGTACTGGTGGACGAAATTGTGATCCATGTTCTAATTATTTTGAGATGAAGGCTTCTAAGGGGCAGCAGCTGAATTCACAACTCCGTTCAACTAACCAGCAAGTGTACTGGGTCGTCCAAGTAATAAACCTTACGTGAGTAAGGGTCGAATCCACAGAGATTGTTGGTATGAAGCAAGCTATGGTCACCTTGTAAATCTCAATTAAGCAGATTAAAGGGTAATTGTGATTATTGGAATAAATAATAAATAAAAAGGAATAATAAAAGGGATAGAACACTTATGCAGATTCATTGGTGGGAATTTTAGATAAGCGGATGGAGGTGCTGTAGAGCCCAAGGACGCCTGCTCTCCTACTGCTTCTACTCAATCCTTCTTACTCCTTTCCATGGCAAGCTTTGTTTAGGGGTTCACCATCAGCGGTGACTACTTTCAATCCTCTCGGGAAAATATCCTATGCGGCTGTCACTCGCACAGCTAATCATCTGGAGGCATCACCCATGGTTGATGGCTACATCCCATCCTCGCAGTGAAAACTAATGCTCACGCACTCTGTCACAGTACGGCTAATCACTGGTTGGTTCCCGCGCCTACTGGAATAGAATCCCTTGATTCTTTTGCGTCTGTCACTAACGCCCAGCACTTGCAAGTTTGAAGCACGTCACAGTCATTCATTACCGGAATCCTACTCGGAATACCACAGACAAGGTTAGACTTTCCGGATTCCCAGGATCCTACTTGGAATACCACAGACAAGGTGAGACTTTCCGGATCCTCATAAATGCCGCCATCTATCTAGCTTATACCACGAAGATTCTGTTGGGGAATCTAAGAGATACACATTCAAGCTCGGTTGCATGTAGAACGGAAGTGGTTGTCAATCACGCGCGTTCATAAGTGAGAATGATGATGAGGGTTATCTAACTCATCACATTCATCATGTTCTTAGGTGCGAATGAATATCTTGGAATAAGAATAAGAAAGATTTGAATAAAAGAAAATAGAACTTCATTAATACTTGAGGTACAGCAGAGCTCCACACCCTTAATCTATGGTGTGCAGAAACTCCACCGTTGAAAATACATAAGCAAAGGTTCAGGCATGGCCGAATGGCCAGCCCCCAAAACGTGATCAATGATCTCCTAAGATGAAGAATAAAACAAAACTGAGACCAAAGATGTCTAATACAATAGATAAATGTCCTATATATACTAGACTAGCTCCTAGGGTTTACATGAGTAAGTAATTGATGCATAAATTCACTTCCGGGGCCCACTTGGTGTGTGCTTGGGCTGAGCTTGATCAATTCACGAGCTGAGGCATTTCTTGGAGTTGAACTTCGAGTTATGACGTGTTTTGGGCGTTCAACTCCGGATCATGACGTTTTTCTGGCGTTTAACTCCAGACAGCAGCATGAACTTGGCGTTTAACGCCAAGTTATGTCGTCAATCTTCGAATAAAGCATGGACTATTATATATTGCTGGAAAGCCCTGGATGTCTACTTTCCAACGCCGTTAAGAGCGCGCCATTTGGAGTTCTCTAGCTCCAGAAAATCCATTTCGAGTGCAGGGAGGTCAGAATCCAACAGCATCAGCAGTCCTTTTGTCAGCCTTTTTCAGAGTTTTGCTCAAATCCCTCAATTTCAGCCAGAATTTACCTGAAATCACAGAAAAACACACAAACTCATAGTAAAGTCCAGAAATGTGAATTTAACATAAAAACTAAGGAAAACATCCCTAAAAGTAGCTTGAACTTACTAAAAACTACCTAAAAACAATGCCAAAAAGCGTATAAATTATCCGCTCATCACAACACCAAACTTAAATTGTTGCTTGTCCCCAAGCAACTGAAAATCAAATAGGATAAAAAGAAGAGAATATACTATAAATTCAGAAATATCAATGAATATTAATTATAATTAAATGAGCGGAACTTGTAGCTTTTTGCTTCTGAACAGTTTTGGCATCTCACTTTTTCCTTTGTAGTTTATGAATGATTGGCTTCTCTAGGAACTTAGAATTTCGGATAGTGTTATTGACTTTCCTAGTTAAGCATGTTGATTCTTGAACACAGCTACTTATGAGTCTTGGCCGTGGCCCTAAGCATTTTGTTTTCCAGTATTACCACCGGATACATAAATGCCACAGACACATAGCTGGGTGAACCTTTTCAGATTGTGACTCAGCTTTGCTAGAGTCCCCAGTTAGTGGTGTCCAGAGCTCTTAAGCACACTCTTTTGCCTTGGATCACGACTTTAACCACTTAGTCTCAAGCTTTTCACTTGGACCTTCATGACACAAGCACATGGTTAGGGACAGCTTAGTTTAGCCGCTTAGGCCTGGATTTAATTTCCTTGGGCCCTCCTATCCATTGATGCTCAAAGCCTTGGATCCTTTTTACCCTTGCCTTTTGGTTTTAAGGGCTATTGGCTTTTTCTACTGCTCCTTCTTTTTCTATATACTCTTTTTAGCCCCCTTTTTTTTCTTTTTCTTCTCTTTTTTTTTTCGCAAGCTTCTTTTTCACTGCTTTTTCTTGCTTCAAGAATCAATTTCATGATTTTTCAGATTATCAATAACATTTCTCTTTGTTCATCATTCTTTCAGGAGCCAACAATTTTAACATTCATAAACAACAAGATCAAAAGACATATGCACTGTTCAAGCATTCATTCAGAAAACAAAAAGTATTGTCACCACATCAATATAATTAAACTAAATTCAAGGATAATTTCGAAATTCATGTACTTCTTGTTCTTTTGAATTAAAACATTTTTCATTTAAGAGAGGTGAAGGATTAATGGATTTTATTCATAGCTTTAAGGCATGGTTACATACTAATGATCATGAAATAAAGACACAAAACATAGATAAACTCAACATTAAAAACCGAAAAACAAAAAGAAATAGAGAACAAGGAATGAATCCACCTTTAGTGGCGTCTTCTTCTTGAAGGACCAATGATGTTCTTTAGCTCTTCTATGTCCCTTCCTTGCCTTTGTTGCTCCTCCCTCATTGCTCTTTGATCTTCTCTTATTTCTTGGAGAATGATGGAGTGTTCATGATGTTCCACCCTTAGTTGTTCAACATTATGGCTCAAATCTTCTAAGGAGGTGTTGAGTTGCTCCCAATAATTGTTGGGAGGAAAGTGCATCCCTTGAGGCATCTCAGGGATTTCTTGATTTGCAGCCACATGTTCTACCACTGAGCTATGACGGCTTATATTTTTGTCTTTCCATCTCCCATGACTCAGAGGTGGAAGCTTTTTGTCTTCCCTTTGAGGTTTCTCTGGCTTTAGGTGCCATTAATGGTAATGGAAAAGCAAAAAAGCTATGCTTTTACCACACCAAACTTAAAATATTGCTCGCCCTCGAGCAAGAAAAGAAAGAAGAGAAGAAGAAGAAGAAGAAAATGGAGGAGAGTGAGGGGAGATGGGTTCGGCTATATGGGTGGGATTGGGTGGGAAGGAGAAGTTGAATTGTAAAGGTAGGTGGGGTGTATGGGGAAGAGTGGATGGTGAATGAAAAACAGAAGGGATGACCATGAATGGAGAGAGAGAGGGCGAGGTAGGTGGGGATCCTGTGGGGGCCACAGATCCTGAGGTGAGGATCCTGTGGGGTCTACAGATCCTGAGGTGAAAACAAATACCATTCCTTCACCATATAGGCATGTAAATTGCCTTCATGCATCATTCTGGCGTTCAAACGCCCATTGGTGCATGTTCTGGGCGTTCAACGCCCATGTAATGCATGTTTCTGGCGTTGAACGCCAGTTTCATGCTTGTTCCTGGCGTTCAGCGCCAGTTTGTCCTCTCTGTGCACCATCCTGGCGTTTAACGCCAGGTTGTTGCTTGTTTTGGGCGTTCAGCGCCAGAATGGTTCTCTGTTCTGGCGTTGAACGCCGGCCAGATGCACCTTACTGGCGTTGAACGCCAGTCTGCGCTGCCTCCAGGGTGAAAATTTTTTCTTCTGTTTTTAATTTTTTTTTGATTTTTTCGTGACTCCTCATGATCATGTACCTAATAAAACACAAAAATAACAAAGAAACAAAATAGAATAAAATTAGATAAATAAAATTGGGTTGCCTCCCAACAAGCGCTTCTTTAATGTCAATAGCTTGACAGTGGCTCTCATGGAGCCACATGGTGATCAGGTCAATTTAGTGTGTAGTCCCAGCACCAAACTTAGAGTTTGGATATGGGGTTTGAACACCAAACTTAGAGTTTGGTTGTGGCCTCACAACACCAAACTTAGAGTTTGACTGTGTGGGCTTTTCTTGACTCTGAACTGAGAGAAGCTCTTCATGCTTACTCTCTTTTGTCACAGAGGGATGGCCATGTGCCTGAAACACAAGGTAGTCCCCATTCAATTGAAGGACTAACTCACCTCTGTTGACATCTATCACAGCTCCTGCTGTGGCTAGGAAAGGTCTTCCTAGGATGATGCATTCATCATCTTCCTTCCTAGTGTCTAGGATTATGAAATCAGTGGGGATGTAAAGGCCTTCAACCCTTACTAGCACGTCCTCCACTATTCCATAAGCTTGTCTTATGGACTTATCTGCCAATTGTAATGAGAACAAGGCAGGTTGTACCTCAATGATTCCCAGCTTCTCCATTACAGAGAGTGGCATAAGATTTATCCCTGACCCAAGATCACATAGAGCTTTTTCAAAGCTCATGGTGCCAATGGTGCAAGGTATTAAGAACTTGCCAGGATCTTGTTTCTTTTGAGGTAGAGTTCTCTGAATCCAAGTATCTAGTTCACTAATGAGCAAGGGAGGTTCACTTTCCCAAGTCTCATTACCAAACAGCTTTGCATTCAGTTTCATGATAGCTCCTAAGTATTGAGCAACTTGCTCTCCAGTCACATCTTCATTCTCTTCAGAGGATGAATATTCTTCAGAGCTCATGAATGGCAGAAGGAGATTTAAAGGAATCTCTATGGTCTCTAGATGAGCCTCAGATTCCTCAGGATCCTTAATAGGAAACTCCTTCTTGCTTGAGGGACGTCCCAGGAGGTCTTCCTCACTAGGATTTTCGTCCTCCTCCTCCCTTGTGCATTCGGCCATATTGACTATGTCAATGGCATTGCACTCTCCTTTTGGATTTTCTTCTGTATTGCTTGGGAGAATACTGGGAGGAGTTTCAATAACTTTCTTACTCAGCTGGCCCACTTGTGCTTCCAAATTTCTAATGGAGGATCTTGTTTCATTCATGAAACTGAAAGTGGCCTTTGACAGATCAGAGACTATATTGGCTAAATTAGAATTGTTTTGTTCAGAGTTCTCTGTCTGTTGCTGAGAAGATGATGGATATGGCTTACCATTGTTCAGCCTATTGCGTCCACCATTATTAAAGCCTTGTTGAGGCTTTTGTTGATCCTTCCATGAGAAATTTGGATAATTTCTCCATGATGAGTTATAGGTGTTTCCATATGGTTCACCCATGTAATTAACCTCTGCCATGGCAGGGTTCTCAGGATCATAAGCTTCTTCAGAAGCTGCCTCTCTAGTACTGTTGGATGCATGTTGCAATCCATTCAGATTTTGAGAGATCATGCTGACCTGTTGAGTCAACACTTTATTCTGAGCCAATATGACATTCAGAGCATCAATTTCAAGAACTCCTTTCTTCTGAGGTACCCCATTATTCACAGAATTCCTCTCAGAAGTATACATGAACTGGTTGTTTGCAACCATGTCAATGAGTTCTTGAGCCTCTTCAGGCGTTTTCTTCAGGTGAATAGATCCACCTGCAGAATGGTCCAATGACATTTTCGAAAATTCAGAGAGACCATAATAGAATATGTCTAATATGGTCCATTCTGAAAACATGTCAGATGGACATCTTTTGGTCAGCTGCTTGTATCTTTCCCAAGCTTCATAGAGGGATTCACCATCTTTTTGTTTGAAGGTTTGAACATCCACTCTCAGCTTGCTCAGCTTTTGAGGAGGAAAGAATTTATCCAAGAAGGCAGTGACCAGCTTATCCCATGAGTCCAGGCTATCCTTGGGTTGTGAATCCAACCATATTCTAGCTCTGTCTCTTACAGCAAAAGGGAAAAGCATAAGTCTGTAGACTTCAGGATCAACTCCATTCGTCTTTACAGTCTCACAGATCTGCAAGAATTCAGTTAAAAACTGATAAGGATCTTCAGATGGAAGTCCATAAAACTTGCAGTTTTGTTGCATTAAGGCAACTAGTTGAGGCTTAAGCTCAAAGTTATTGGCTCCAATGGCAGGAATGGAGATGCTTCTTCCATCAAACTTGGACGTTGGCTTTGTGAAGTCACCAAGCATTCTCCTTGCATTATTATTATTATTTTCAGCTGCCATCTCTTTCTCTTGTTCGAAAATTTCTAGAAGGTTTCTTCTGGATTGTTGTAATTTAGCTTCTCTTAATTTTCTCTTCAGAGTCCTTTCAGGTTCTGGATCAGTTTCAACAAGAGTGCCTTTATCCCTGTTCCTGCTCATATGAAAGAGAAGAAACAAGAAAAGAAAGAGGAATCCTCTATGTCACAGTATAGAGATTCCTTTATATTAGTAGAAAAAGAAAGGGGTAGAAGAATGAAGAAGAGGGTTCGGATTTTGGATAAAGAGAGGTGGAGAGAAGTGTTAGTAATTAAATAATTAAATAGAAGAAGAGAAGAGGAGGGAGAATTCGAAAATAATTTTTAAAAAAGGGGTTAGTATTTTCGAAAATTAGAGATAACATAAGATTAAAATTAAAATTTAAAACATGAAACAATTAATTAATTAAAAAGAATTTTTGAAAAAGAATGAGATATTTTCGAAAATTAGAGAGGGGAAAGTAGTTAGGTGGTTTTGAAAAAGATAAGAAACAAACAAAAAGTCAAATAGTTAGTTGTAAAAGATATTAAAATCAAATTTGAAAAGATAAGAAGATAAGAAGTTAGATAAGATATTTTGAAGTCAAAATTTGAAAAAGATAAAATTTTGAAAAAGATATGATAAAAAGATAAGATAGATAAGATATGGTTGAAAAAGATTTAATTTTAAAATTAAAATTAATTACTTAACTAACAAGAAATTAAAAGATAAGATTCTAGAATTTAAAGATTGAACATTTCTTAACAAGAAAGTAACAAACTTCAAATTTTTTGAATCAATCACATTACTTGTTAGCTAATTTTCGAAAATATGATGTAAAAGATAAGAAAAAGATTTTGAAAAATATTTTTTAAAAAAAAGATTTCGAAAATTATATAAAAAAATGAAAAAGATGTGATTTTTGAAAAAGATTTTGAAAAGATAAGATTTTTAAAATTGAAAATTTGACTTGACTTGTAAGAAACAACTAATTTTTAAAATTTTTGACTAAGTCAACTCAAATTTTCGAAAATTAGGAGATAAAAAAGGAAAAGATATTTTTTTTATTTTTGAATTTTTTATGATGAGAGAGAAAAACACAAAAATGACCCAAAACATGAAAATTTTGGATCAAAACACAAGATGCATGCAAGAACACTATGAATGTCAAGATGAACACCAAGAACACTTTGAAGATCATGATGAACATCAAGAACATGATTTTGAAAAATTTTTTATGCAAAGAAAACATGCAAGACACCAAACTTAGAAATCTTTAATGCATGGACTCTAACAAACAAAAAATGCACATGAAAAACAACAAACAACACAAAACAAGAAAACATCAAGATCAAACAAGAAGACTTACCAAGAACAACTTGAAGATCATGAAGAACACTATGAATGCATGGAATTTTCGAAAAAAATGCAAGAAAAATTTTTAAAGCATGCAATTGACACCAAACTTAAAAATTGACTCAAGACTCAAACAAGAAACACAAAATATTTTTGGTTTTTTATGATTTTATGATTTTTTTAGTATTTTTATTATTTTTTTTCGAAAATTATATTAAAAAAACGAAAATAATAAAAAAATATTTTTGAAAGATTTTAGAAAACTTTTTGAAAAGAAAATTACCTAATCTGAGCAACAAGATGAACCGTCAGTTGTCCATACTCGAACAATCCCCGGCAACGGCGCCAAAAACTTGGTGGACGAAATTGTGATCCATGTTCTAATTATTTTGAGATGAAGGCTTCTAAGGGGCAGCAGCTGAATTCACAACTCCGTTCAACTAACCAGCAAGTGTACTGGGTCGTCCAAGTAATAAACCTTACGTGAGTAAGGGTCGAATCCACAGAGATTGTTGGTATGAAGCAAGCTATGGTCACCTTGTAAATCTCAATTAAGCAGATTAAAGGGTAATTGTGATTATTGGAATAAATAATAAATAAAAAGGAATAATAAAAGGGATAGAACACTTATGCAGATTCATTGGTGGGAATTTCAGATAAGCGGATGGAGGTGCTGTAGAGCCCAAGGACGCCTGCTCTCCGACTGCTTCTACTCAATCCTTCTTACTCCTTTCCATGGCAAGCTTTGTTTAGGGGTTCACCATCAGCGGTGACTACTTTCAATCCTCTCGGGAAAATATCCTATGCGGCTGTCACTCGCACAGCTAATCATCTGGAGGCATCACCCATGGTTGATGGCTACATCCCATCCTCGCAGTGAAAACTAATGCTCACGCACTCTGTCACAGTACGGCTAATCACTGGTTGGTTCCCGCGCCTACTGGAATAGAATCCCTTGATTCTTTTGCGTCTGTCACTAACGCCCAGCACTTGCAAGTTTGAAGCACGTCACAGTCATTCATTACCGGAATCCTACTCGGAATACCACAGACAAGGTTAGACTTTCCGGATTCCCAGGATCCTACTCGGAATACCACAGACAAGGTGAGACTTTCCGGATCCTCATAAATGCCGCCATCTATCTAGCTTATACCACGAAGATTCTGTTGGGGAATCTAAGAGATACACATTCAAGCTCGGTTGCATGTAGAACGGAAGTGGTTGTCAATCACGCGCGTTCATAAGTGAGAATGATGATGAGGGTTATCTAACTCATCACATTCATCATGTTCTTAGGTGCGAATGAATATCTTGGAATAAGAATAAGAAAGATTTGAATAAAAGAAAATAGAACTTCATTAATACTTGAGGCACAGCAGAGCTCCACACCCTTAATCTATGGTGTGCAGAAACTCCACCGTTGAAAATACATAAGCAAAGGTTCAGGCATGGCCGAATGGCCAGCCCCCAAAACGTGATCAATGATCTCCTAAGATGAAGAATAAAACAAAACTGAGACCAAAGATGTCTAATACAATAGATAAATGTCCTATATATACTAGACTAGCTCCTAGGGTTTACATGAGTAAGTAATTGATGCATAAATTCACTTCCGGGGCCCACTTGGTGTGTGCTTGGGCTGAGCTTGATCAATTCACGAGCTGAGGCATTTCTTGGAGTTGAACTTCGAGTTATGACGTGTTTTGGGCGTTCAACTCCGGATCATGACGTTTTTCTGGCGTTAAACTCCAGACAGCAGCATGAACTTGGCGTTTAACGCCAAGTTACGTCGTCAATCTTCGAATAAAGCATGGACTATTATATATTGCTGGAAAGCCCTGGATGTCTACTTTCCAACGCCGTTGAGAGCGCGCCATTTAAAGTTCTCTAGCTCCAGAAAATCCATTTCGAGTGCAGGGAGGTCAGAATCCAACAGCATCAGCAGTCCTTTTGTCAGCCTTTTTCAGAGTTTTGCTCAAATCCCTCAATTTCAGCCAGAATTTACCTGAAATCACAGAAAAACACACAAACTCATAGTAAAGTCCAGAAATGTGAATTTAACATAAAAACTAAGGAAAACATCCCTAAAAGTAGCTTGAACTTACTAAAAACTACCTAAAAACAATGCCAAAAAGCGTATAAATTATCCGCTCATCATGTACCGGGTCGTATCAAGTAATAAAACTCACAAGAGTGAGGTCGATCCCACGAGGATTAAAGGATTAACCAATCAATAGTAAGTTGATTATTCTAGTTATACAAACATAGTTGGATGATAGGTAGTGAGAATTGTAAATAACTTAAGAGTAAAAGAAAGCAAGAAAGAACCGAAAAACTAAATGACAAGAAATGTAAAGTGCAAGAAAATAAAATGCTGGAAAGCAAATTGCAGGGAATAGAAAGTGCAAGAAAGTAAAGTGCAAGAAGGTAAAATGCAAGAAAGTAAATGACGGAGAGAAAACATAGAAAACATAAGGGATTGGAGATGTTGATTCCTCTTGAATCAATGGGTCTCACTCCTTCTCAATCATATGAAGTATCCATGGCTGATTGTAAATAATTGAATTCCAATATCTTAGTAACTCAATTTCTCTTAACACAATCAATTGTTAATCTCTTGATCTAATTGTTCATAAGAAGAGGTGAAGATAGATTTCTAATCCACAAGCCACACAACCCTTAGGATCTCAATTCAAAGAGGTTATATGTCACGTACCAACTAAGAATGTATTGATCAAAAGAGTTATTAGGGATAAACTTCAAATTGAATTCTATGATCCCTTTCTCAAGGCTCACGTAGAGATTCAAGTAGATCTAAACCCCCTATCGATAGTGAATGGATTTATGAAGCACAAAATCTTTCCCTTAGTTACAACAAGCAGATTGATTTCTAATCTCATATTACATAATTCCAAAGACCCCAATATTAGAGTAGTTACATATCACATACCAATCTATAAATCCAGATTAACTTCATTATGCCAAGAGAGCTCAAACTGAACCATTTGATCCCTCTCTAAAGGCTCACAATAGGATTCTAATAGATCCAACGATCTTTGAAGAACAAAACTCTCTTGCAAGGATTCTAATAGATATCCAAGTATGAAGATAGAATGAAGAAGAAATAAACATCAATTCATTCAAAATTGAAACAGGGCTCCTTTCCCCAAATGAGTGCGGGTTAGTTGATCATTTCTCTAAGAAAACTCAAAATGAAATTACAGTGCATGAAAGTAAAAAAAATAAAATTTAAGGTTCATAACTAAAATGTTTACAAAGTAAGAAAAGAAGTGAAATAGAAGAAGAGTTTATGAGGGGAGGGGTCTGAAGACCCACTCCCAGTGGAGTGTGCCATTTCACAGAATTCCGAATTGGTCTCCCACTGATAGAAGAGAATTTATGCCAATTCTGAAAACTAGATAAAGTATTTCCATTGTGAGTATAGTTCAAACCGGCAATGGATCCTCTCAATCAAAATTCAATCCAAAAGATGTCACAATTCAAAGCAAAATTAACCGAGAGTATTTCGACTCCCGGATCATCTTCCCTAGGAACTAATGCCAAGGAGTGCACAATTTTGGTTGCAAGTAAGCAAATGGGTTTCAATGATAAGGAAGCAAACAAATAAAGAGATAAAAGAACAAGACAATATTGCAATTAATAAACTAATAAAGGAATAAAAGAACTAAGTGTGTGATATAAACAAGTAATGCAATAAAGTGATGAAAAGGTGGTTTAAAACATAAATGAAACCTTGACTTGGGATGAGTTTTGGAATCCCTTCCTTGCCATAACCACAACTATGATAATTATGATGGATTAATCTCACTAAGTCAACCCTTAACATCGAAGGATAAGTTAAGTAAGTGTAATTGTTATTAATCCACAAATCCTATCTAACTTACCAAATTAATTGGTAAAAAGCTAGCGTTAGTGGAAAAAATAACAACTAACAACCCAAGAATTATCACTAAATATTAGACATTATGCCTCTAGTAATCCATCAATTCATTTCCCCCAAGCCAAAGGGTGGAAATCTACCCCATAGCTAAGGTTGGAATTTCATCAAACACATAGAGGGCATAAACATAAAACATGGTAAAGTTTGGGAAAATGATAAAAGCTATGAACCATAAATGATCAAAATCAATAAAAGCAACTCAAACAAACATAAAGTGAGCATCAAACATCAAATTAACAACTAGAAATCCAAATTGCAAGACAATGTAAATGTTGACAAATGAGATGAAAATATATGAAAGTGTAGAACAAGAAGTGTAATAAAAGAGACAATTAAAGAGATACTTATAATAAAAATTGCTAGAATCCAAAATCAAACTTGAAGTATAAAATGCTACAAACCCTAATTAAAACCCTAAGAGAGAATTTTATAATCTACACTACTCCTACTCCTACTATGTGTTTTTCTACTCTAAGATTCTCTCCTTTATATGTATTGAAACTCCCTTGATATAGCACTTCATTTTAGCCTTGAACCTTCAAAAATTGGGCCAAAAGGCCCCAGAAATCGCGTAGCACGTGACTTTTTAATGGAAGCATGCACTGGTACCTGTGCGTACGCACACTCGGCTGAAAGTTGACCTATGCATACGCACAGGTAATTGTGCGCACGCACACATGGAAATTCTTCTTTCTACACGCGCAAATAAGGTTGTGCGCACGCACACTTCGCCATGTGTGCTTTTCCTTATTTTCTTCATGTTTTCTCCCTTGTACATGCTTTCTTCCACTTTTGGCTATCCATTCTTACCTCTAAGGCCTGAAATCACTCAACGAACATGTCATGGAATCAAATGGATTAGAAGTGGAATTTAATTGCTCAATTTAATCACAAAAATGCATGTTTTCATATTTGGGTTCTAATTATGGATCAAACATAAAAGTATGTTATTTTGGTACTTAAGTGTAGGTCTATGTGATGAAATCCACTCAAATCAAGCCAAAATATCTCATCAAATATGGACTCATCACCTACCCAATGTGTTCTCTATCCTCCGTTCTCCTGATGTGTGAAAACTAAATCCTATTTATAACCTATTCTAAATTACAAATTCAAATGAAATTGAAAACAAATTACAATCAAATGAAAATTAACTATTCTAGATGCTTCTTGTGGCCTTGATTGGTTGAGAGTTATGGGCTTGCTTGCCTAAAGTTTAAGTGGACTTGGAGAGAAATATTTGATCCAAATTGAGGTTCCGGATTGACTTGGCATTATTGGGCAGCGTTGGTGGCGTTGCCAACGCCCATAAGAAAATTGCTTCTAGGTTAACTTGGTCTTGATGTTTTTGGGGCTTAAAGATGCCTATTATTTGTGCTTTGATTTCATGCCCACTATAGACTATTATAGATTGTTGGAGAGCTCTGAATATCAGCTTTCTAACTCAACTAGAATCACCTCAATTGAATCTCTGTAACTCAAGTTATGCTCCTTTGAAGAGGACAAGATTGCAGGCGTTATTGCTGGCGTCGGCAGCGTTAACGGCGTTAACAACGCCAGATTCTAAAGCTCAAACTTAATGTCCACCACATACTATTATATATTGTTGGAAAGACCTGGATGTCTACTTTCCAATTCCTTTGGAAACGCATCCTTTAGAGCTCTAGAGCTTGAGTTATATTCCATGGAAGATGAAGAGGTCAGCTGGCCTTACTACAGGTTGATACTATGTTCATCTTTGCATTTTCAGGGCAAGTTTTCTTCCTTAAATTTAGTGTCCACCATGTAGTACTATATATGCTTGGAAAGCTCTAGACTCCTACATTTCAATGCCATTGAAATCGTCTCATTTGGAGCTTTAAAGCTTAAGTTATTCTTCTTTGAAGAAGAAACGATCAGACTACCAGGTGCTAGCGTTAGCGCTGGCGTTAGTGTGGCTAACGCTGCCACTATCGCCACAATTCATCCTTGGATTAGCGTTATCATTGGCATTAGTGTGGCTAACGCTACTACTACCGCCACAAATCTTTCTTGGCCAGCATTAGCGCTGGTGTTAGTGTGGCTAACGCTGCCACTGACGCCATAAATTCTTGCTCCTCTGGCATTAGCACTAGTGTTAGTGCCACTAACGCTACCCTGATTGGCATTGATGCTGGCGTTGGCGCCATTAACACTGCCTTATCCTTGTTTTTTCTCTTCTCTGCTTAACCTTTTAAGCTCCTTTCTTCTTTCATGCTTGTTTTGTGCTTTTTACTTCTTTTTTCCATCAATTCTACAAAATAGATCAAATCAAAGAGATGAAGGTAATCTATGACTTAAGCACAAAAACACTCAATAATTAAGCAATATTAATTAAATTTTGATATGAAAAATCATAGAAAAATAGAACATGATACGCAGTCATCAGCTAGAAACCTCTCTAAAGAAATAGAACAACCATGGTTGAGATGTACAACAAGCATAACAATGATAACTGAGAATATAAAACACAGTTAAACTTGAACTTACCATTATCCGAGATTTTGTTAGAGAACATCATGGATACGCCAAGGGCAGTATGCTTCAGATTATTGGCAATGCACATTGTACTTTAATCAATCTGACTCCGCAACTCGGTAATCAACACTTCTGGGAATGCTGTAATTCCTCACGCCCTGTAATACTGTATCTCGACTTTTCAATCTGTGGCCAACCCAAAACTCCACACCACTATTTAAGTTGTAATCATCTTCACCAGTGTTGGAAAATGGATTTTTCTCTTGCATCGCATCCAGATCCAATGTATGATGGTGGTTGAATATAGATGACTTAGGTTCGGGGCTTGAAGAAGATACTGACGTGATGGCTCGACCGGGATCTCTGGTATATATTCCTCCTCCTCATCATCTTCAGAAGAACCACTCTCGTTGCTATCCTCAACATACTCCATGTCTGAGTCCTCATCATCAACGTCCATGTCTTTCACTAGACGAGCAACATCTAGCGATGGTGGTGCAAGAGGTGGATCATTCTGCATGAAGTTCAACTACCCAGATCCACCGCCACCGACATCACCAACCTTCGCAGAAAGCTCCATCACTTGTTCTGCCATGATTCTCCCATGGATGTCAAACATCAGGCGCACATGCACGTCGCCATGGAGCCAAAACCGACGAAACTGAAAAAGTCCATTTTCCATCAGTGCTAGCAACGCATACCCCACCCTTCTGATCTCTTTTCTCCCACTACATCGACGCTACTCAATATCAGACTCTTCAGCTCGGACAAAGAACTTTCTCGTTGGGTACGCAACAGAATAGGATTCTCACACTCAAATTTTACCCCATTATCATTATTTCTCCTATGGAAATAGGGATATACACTTACAACCAAATATCTACTACTATTAGACATTTTGGTTTATTTTCAGAAGAAAACGATAGAGAATAAGTAGTGAAATATTTGTGGAGAATACAAAGGGTTGCACATCCTTTTATAGGTACTGAAAATTTGTCGTAACGTATCTCATTTACAGTATAAACAAAATATACACGTCAATGTTATGTGGTCTTATCTTGTTTATAGTGTAAATGAGATATATGCAATATTATTTTGTTTACACTGTAAACAAGATAAGAGATAAAGTGCATTTTCATAAAATTGCTACAAATTACATATTTTAATAAGTAAAATATTTATTTTATTTACTTAAAAAAAAACCCTTCCTTGACTTTTGTTAAAAAAACAAAAAATTAAATGGAAAGATTTAAGGATATCTAAAAGTGTCTATGCATAAATTATTTAATCAGGCACAAGGTAGTCAGAATAGCGTTTTAACTCGTGAAAATGCATGATTTTACGCTTTTGCTTCATATTTCTGTTGAGCTTTTGTGTATCGTCTAGAACCAAGCTGCATCGTGTGAAATTGCCGGTCAAAGATGCAGAGCCGCCAAAATCGTTGCTGCTACCGTGATGTTGTGCTCCAAGTTGAAGAAGCTCTTTTCTTGGCCTTGATTGCAGTCTAACCCAACCCAATGGCCCAATAGAAGACCATGGAAGATGGAAAAGTCCTAGCAAACTAACAGTAAATTCTCTAATCTCTTAATCTCCCTCAGTTTTACAATTTATCTCCAATTCTTCATGGCCAAAATTTCAAATTTTCACCTCTCTCAAGTCTCAATATCTGACTCTCTCTCTGATTCTATCTCTCGATCCTCTGAAATTTTAATTTTGCGCAATAATAATCCCCAATTTAGAGTGTCGCTGACTCATTGTGAGGTTTGCTGCTGGTGTTGTCGAATTGGACTGGTGGTGGCTAGACTGCGTGAGCGTCACTTTGCAATTGCAACTTGCGAGACTCTCTAGCTCTGCCACTCTATCTCTAGTTCTCTAAATCCACCTCTATAGCTCTGGAATCTGGATCACTGCTCTTTTCCTCTCCTTTGTTACTAGTTCATCAGATAAGTTAAGACTTCTTTATCCTCTTCAATCTTTAATGTTCAATCTACTACTTATTGACCAAACTTCAATTGAAAAGTAAATATGTTTAATATACTACTTAATAAATCTTTACAATTGAAAAGTATAATTGATTAAAATTTAAAATAAATATTTTTACCACTTATTGCAACAAGAGTATTTAACATGATTCAAAGCCTCTCCATTCCTTTTGCCTTTGTCACCCACTGTTAACAATTATTGTTATTTTTATTTTGGTAAAAATTGCTATTATTTTGATTTATTATTATAGATGTTGATTGTTGTGAATCTTTGTTTTATCTTTCCTTTCTACGTTTATACATGCTTAATCTCTGAGCATCATGTCTTACCTTAATTTATTATGTCCAATGATGTTTAGGACAAATTGTATTGAGATAGTAGCTGTCTATGATTAAAAATCTCAGAATCTTATTGAGAGACTTTGATGCACACAATTGGCTTAATAGCTATCTAAGAGCATTAAAATTATATAAGCCATAAGATCTGAGGGCACTTTACATTTTACCCACTTATACTTGGAACTTTATGTGAGAAGGTTTATTTGGTTTTGATATGATGCTGTGACTTCAATAGTGCTTTAGTTATCTTAGTGGCTTAAATTTGTTTTACTATATTTTGTTCTGAATTATTTAAAATACTTTACAGAATTTTTTTGGTTAAATTTCTTTTAACTGAATGGTTGAATTGTTGTTGTGACATTGAATATAATTCTTAAATTTTTGTTATGCTGGTATTCTTTGTTTAAATTGGATTGTTGAACTTTGTTGTTGAACTTGAATGGTTGTAATTGGCATTGAATCAATTCTGTAATTTTTGCTATCAATTTTTTCTAAATTTTTATATTTTATGAGTCATGTTTATGTTCTATCTTACGATTCAACGAATTACAATTTTGAATTTGCTTAACAAATTGAGATAAAAACTACGAATTCACTATCTTGACGAGGCAATATTGCTCATCAGTACTAGAGTTATGATAGTTATAAGTGTTTATTATTGCGGTAACGAAACTAACCATGATCTTAGCATGACTTATATGTTTAGTTTACTAGAATTGAGTAAAATTTAATTAAAAGATATATATATTTTTATCCTAAGAATTTATCAAAATTTTTAGAATATCTCTAAATTTAATTTATTTTAAATTTGTCTAAAATATTTTAAATGTGTCAATTATATCTTTTTATCAAATTTTAGGTATCCAACATTCTTTTTCAAATTTACCCTTAATTCAATCATCATCAACATCATCATAGCATCATTCTCCCAGTCCCACCCTATGCCACCACATCACCCACCACCGTAATACTCCTACATGACCTGTCTTTATCTTTTAGTTTTACCCTAACTTTTTTGTCACTGCCACTGCCACACCATAGTATCATTCTCCAATAAAACAACAAACATTATGACATTGACACAACTTTTCACAGCTACCACCTCAATCACCTCCAACCCTTCCACTGTCACACCAATCATCTTACCCTCCCAAACCCCTACCTATCACCGCTGCTGCCCACCCTCCTAAACTACCAATTTATCAACACAATATTATCCCATCCTTATGCCATCTCCAACCTCCACCACCATCACATTTTTTAATTCCAACAACAACAACATGATTCAATTTTTTCAGAATAAATAGGAGTTTGAGAGAAGATCAAAGACATCAAGATTAAGAAGAATGAAAGCATGGAGCAACAGATCCAGAAAGACAGAAGTGGAGAGAGAAGGGTGTGAAGTCAGGGTCATGGAGTTAGATATGGGGTTGTGAGGGTTGTAGTTGTCGTGATAGAGATGAGGAATGACAATGGAAGAGTGGCGGTGGGGATGACCATAGCAGCATTGATGTCGTTCTTCTGAACCGTCCTTTTACTTATTCTCTTCCGCGCAGAGCTAATGCTATTATTGCTGGAGAAAGTGGTGGAATGGTTCGACGGAGGACGGTGGTAGTGCACTGCTGGAGATGGTGGTGGTGGTGGTGGTGGTGGAAGGCTAAGGGTGAGGATGGTGTAGAAGGAGTAGTGGCGGTTGCTGGTGGACGAAATTGTGATCACTGTTCTAATTATTTTGAGATGAAGGCTTCTAAGGGGCAGCAGCTGTATTCACAACTCCGTTCAACTAACCAGCAAGTGTACTGGGTCGTCCAAGTAATAAACCTTACGTGAGTAAGGGTCGAATCCACAGAGATTG
Source organism: Arachis stenosperma (assembly GCF_014773155.1). NCBI lineage: Eukaryota > Viridiplantae > Streptophyta > Magnoliopsida > Fabales > Fabaceae > Arachis > Arachis stenosperma. Next base: position 82,669,838 of record NC_080377.1, read on the forward strand.
TTGGTATGAAGCAAGCTATGGTCACCTTGTAGATCTCAGTCAGGCGGATTAAACATGATACTTGATTAGATTCAAATAATAAAATAGAAATAATAAAAGGGATAGAATACTTATGCAGATTCATTGGTAGAAATTTCAGATAAGCATATGGAGATGCTGTAGAGCTCACGGACGCCTGCTCTCCTATTGCTTCTACTCAATCCTTCTTACTCCTTTCCATGGCAAGCTTTGTATAGGGGTTCACCATCAGCTGTGGCTACTTTCAATCCTCTCGGGAAAATATCCTATGCGGCTGTCACTCGCACAGCTAATCAGTCTGGAGGCATCACCCATGGTTGATGGCTACATCCCATCCTCGCAGTGAAAACTAATGCTCACGCACTCTGTCACAGTACGGCTAATCACTGGTTGGTTCCCGCTCCTACTGGAATAGAATCCCTTGATTCTTTTGCGTCTGTCACTAATGCCCAGCAGGTTGCAAGTTTGAAGCACGTCACAGTCATTCATTACCGGAATCCTACTCGGAATACCACAGACAAGGTTAGACTTTCTGGATTCCCAGGATCCTACTCGGAACACCACAGACAAGGTTGGACTTTCCGGATCCTCATAAACGCCGCCATCTATCTAGCTTATACCACGAAGATTCTGTAGGGGAATCTAAGAGATACACATTCAAGCTCGGTTGCATGTAGAACGGAAGTGGTTGTCAATCACGCGCGTTCATAAGTGAGAATGACAATGAGGGTTATCTAACTCATCACATTCATCATGTTCTTGGGTACGAATGAATATCTTGGAATAAGAATAAGAGAGATTTGAATAAAAGAAAATAGAACTTCATTAATACTTGAGGTACAGCAGAGCTCCACACCCTTAATCTATGGTGTGCAGAAACTCCACCGTTGAAAATACATAAGTGAAAGAGGTTCAGGCATGGCCGAATGGCCAGCCCTCTCCATGATCAAGTGACCGAATGAATAAAGAGATTAAAGTGGTCAAAAGATGTCTAATACAATAGATAAATGTCCTATATATACTAGACTAGCTACTAGGGTTTACATGAGTAAGTAATTGATGCATAAATCCACTTCCGGGGCCCACTTGGTGTGTGCTTGGGCTGAGCTTGATCTACCCACGAGCTGAGACTTCTCTTGGAGTTGAATTTCGTGTTATGACGTGTTTTGGGCGTTCAACTCCGGATCATGACGTTTTTCTGGCGTTTAACTCCAGACAGCAGCATGTACTTGGCGTTCAACGCCAAGTTACGTCGTCATTCTTCGGATAAAGTATGGACTATTATATATTGCTGGAAAGCCCTAGATGTCTACTTTCCAACGCCGTTGAGAGCGCGCCAATTGGAGTTCCGTAGCTCCAGAAAATCCATTTCGAGTGCAGGGAGGTCAGAATCCAACAGCATCAGCAGTCCTTTTGTCAGCCTTTTTCAGAGTTTTGCTCCAATCCCTCAATTTCAGTCAGAATTTACCTGAAATCACAGAAAAACACACAAACTCATAGTAAAGTCCAGAAATGTGAATTTAACATAAAAACTAAGGAAAACATCCCTAAAAGTAGCTTAAACTTACTAAAAACTACCTAAAAACAATGCCAAAAAGCGTATAAATTATCCGCTCATCACAATACCAAACTTAAATTGTTGCTTGTCCCCAAGCAACTGAAAATCAATTAGGATAAAAAGAAGAGAATATACTATAAACTCAGAATATCAATGAATATTAATTTAATTAGATGAGCGGGAGTTGTAGCTTTTTGCTTCTGAACAGTTTTCGCATCTCACTTTTTCCTTTGAAGTTCAGAATGATTGGCTTCTCTAGGAACTTAGAATTTCGGATAGTGTTATTGACTTTCCTAGTTAAGCATGTTGATTCTTGAACACAGCTACTTATGAGTCTTGGCCGTGGCTCTAAGCACTTTGTTTTCCAGTATTACCACCGGATACACAAATGCCACAGACACATAACTGGGTGAACCTTTTCAGATTGTGACTTAGCTTTGCTGAAGTCCCCAGTTAGTGGTGTCCAGAGCTCTTAAGCACACTCTTTGCTTTAGATCACGACTTTAATCACTCAGTCTCAAGCTTTTCACTTGGACCTTCATGACACAAGCACATGGTTAGGGACAGCTTGATTTAGCCGCTTAGGCCTGGATTTTATTTCCTTGGGCCCTCCTATCCATTGATGCTCAAAGCCTTGGATCCTTGCTACCCTTGCCTTTTGGTTTTAAGGGCTATTGGCTTTTTCTGCTTGCTTTTTCTTTTTCTTTTTCAATTTTTCGCCATTTTTTTTCGCAAGCTTCCTTTTTCACTGCTTTTTCTTGCTTCAAGAATCAATTTCATGAATTTTTTCAGATCATCAATAACATTTCTCTTTGTTCATCATTCTTTCAAGAGCCAACAATTTTAACATTCATAAACAACAAGATCAAAAGACATATGCACTGTTCAATCATTCATTCAGAAAACAAGAAGCATTGTCACCACATCAATATAATTAAATTAAATTCAAGGATAAATTCGAAATTCATGTACTTCTTGTTCTTTTGAATTAAAACATTTTTCTTTTAAGAGAGGTAAAGGATTAATGGAATTTATTCATAGCTTTAAGGCATGGTTACATACTAATGATCATGAAATAAAGACACAAAACATAGATAAACACAATAATTAAAAACCGAAAACAGAAAGAAATAAAGAACAAGGAATGAATCCACCTTCTAGTGGCGTCTTCTTCTTGAAGGCCCAACAATGTCCTTAAGCTCTTCTATGTCCCTTCCTTGCCTTTGTTGCTCCTCCCTCATTGCTCTTTGATCTTCTCTTATTTCTTGGAGAATGATGGAGTGCTCATGATGTTCCACCCTTAGTTGTTCAACATTATGGCTCAAATCTTCTAAGGAGCTGTTGAGTTGCTCCCAATAGTTGTTGGGAGGAAAGTGCATTCCTTGAGGCATTTGTTGATGATGAACTTCCTCATGTTCTTCTTGAGGGCCGTGAGGAACTTCTCTTGTTTGCTCCATCCTTTTCTTGGTGATGGGCTTGTCTTCTTTAATGGAGACATCTCCATCTATGATGACTCCAGCTGAGTAACATAGATGGCATATAAGGTGGGGGAAGGCTAGTCGTGCCATGTGTGAAGGCTTGTCAGCTATTTTGTAGAGTTCATTGGAGATGACTTCATGAACTTCCACTTCCTCTCCAATCATGATGCTATGAATCACGATGGCCCGATCCACAGTAACTTCAGATCGGTTGCTTGTAGGGATGATGGATCTTTGGATGAACTCCAATCATCCTCTAGCTACAGGCTTGAGGTCCAGTCTTCTTAGTTGGACTGGCTTGCCTTTGGAGTCTATTCTCCATTGGGCGCCTTCCACACATATGTCCATAAGGACTTGGTCCAACCTTTGGTTAAAGTTGACCCTTCTTGTGTAGGGGCGTTCATCACCTTGCATCATGGGTAAGTAAAACGCCAACCTTACATTTTCCGGACTAAAATCCAAGTATTTCCCCCTAACCATTGTGAGATAATTCTTTGGGCTTGGGTTCATACTTTGGTCATGGTTCCTAGTGATCCATGCATTGGCATAGAACTCTTGAACCATTAGAATTCCGACTTGTTGCATGGGGTTGGCTAAGACTTCCCAACCTCTTCTTTGAATTTCATGTCAGATCTCCGGATACTCATTTTTCTTGAGCTTGAAAGGGACCTCAGGGATCACTTTCTTCTTTGCCACAACATCATAGAAGTGGTCTTGATGGCTCTTGGAAATGAATCTTTCCTTCTCCCATGACTCGGAGGTGGAAGCTTTTGCTTTCCCTTTCCCTTTTCTTGAGGAAGCTCCGGCCTTAGGTGCCATTGGTAATGGAAAAACAAAAAGCTTATGCTTTTACCACACCAAACTTAAAATTTTCTCGTCCTCGAGCAAGAGAAGAAAAGAAAAGTAGAAGAAGAAGAAGAGAATATGGTGGAGAGGGAGAGATAGGTTCGGCTATGTGGGAGAAGAAGGGGTTGTGTTGTGTGAAAATGAAGAGGAATTGAAGGTTATTTATAGGGAGAGGGAGGGAGGGTGTTCGGCCATTTTGGGTGGGAATGGTGGGAAATTGAATTTTATGAGGGTAGGTGGGGTTTATGGGGAAGGGGGGTTGATGTGAATGGTGAATGGGGTAATTGGGAAGAGGAATTGAGGTGATTGATGAAGAAGATGTTGGGAAGTGTGACATGGGGAAGAGTAATCACATTCACAAAAACTAGGATTAGGAGGTAAGGTGGGAATATGTTAGGTGGGGATCCTGTGGGGTCCACAGATCCTGAGGTGAGGATCCTGTGGAGTCCACAGATCCTGAGGTGAAAACAAATACCATTCCTTCACCATATAGGCATGTAAATTGCCTTCATGCATCATTCTGGCGTTCAAACGCCCATTGGTGCATGTTCTGGGCGTTCAACGCCCATGTAATGCATGTTTCTGGCGTTGAACGCCAGTTTCATGCTTGTTCCTGGCGTTCAGCGCCAGTTTGTCCTCTCTGTGCACCATCCTGGCGTTTAACGCCAGGTTGTTGCTTGTTTTGGGTGTTCAGCGCCAGAATGGTGCTCTGTTCTGGCGTTGAACGCCGGCCAGATGCACCTTACTGGCGTTGAACGCCAGTCTGCGCTACCTCCAGGGTGAAAAATTTTTTTCTTCTGTTTTTGACTCTGTTTTTAATTTTTTTGATTTTTTCGTGACTCCTCATGATCATGTACCTAATAAAACACAAAAATAACAAAGAAACAAAATAGAATAAAATTAGATAAATAAAATTGGGTTGCCTCCCAACAAGCGCTTCTTTAATGTCAATAGCTTGACAGTGGCTCTCATGGAGCCACATGGTGATCAGGTCAATTTAGTGTGTAGTCCTAACACCAAACTTGGAGTTTGGATATGGAGTTTGAACACCAAACTTAGAGTTTGGTTGTGGCCTCACAACACCAAACTTAGAGTTTGACTGTGTGGGCTCTTCTTGACTCTGAACTGAGAGAAGCTCTTCATGCTTACTCTCTTTTGTCACAGAGGGATGGCCATGTGCCTTAAACACAAGGTAGTCTCCATTTAATTGAAGGACTAACTCACCTCTGTTGACATCTATCACAGCTCCTGCTGTGGCTAGGAAAGGTCTTCCTAGGATGATGCATTCATCATCTTCCTTCCTAGTGTCTAGGATTATGAAATCAGTAGGGATGTAAAGGCCTTCAACCTTTACTAGCACGTCCTCCACTGTTCCATAGGCTTGTCTTATGGACTTATCTGCCAATTGTAATGAGAACAAGGCAGGTTGTACCTCAATGATCCCCAGCTTCTCCATTACAGAGAGTGGCATTAGATTTATCCCTAACCCAAGATCACACAGAGCTTTTTCAAAGCTCATGGTGCCAATGGTGCAAGGTATTAAGAACTTGCCAGGATCTTGTTTCTTTTGAGGTAGAGTTCTCTGAATCCAAGTGTCTAGTTCACTAATGAGCAAGGGAGGTTCACTTTCCCAAGTCTCATTACCAAACAGCTTGGCATTCAGCTTCATGATAGCTCCTAAGTATTGAGCAACTTGCTCTCCAGTCACATCTTTATTCTCTTCAGAGGATGAATATTCTTCAGAGCTCATGAAGGGCAAAAGGAAATTTAAAGGAATCTCTATGGTCTCTAGATGAGCCTCAGATTCCTTAGGATCCTTAATAGGAAACTCCTTCTTGCTTGAGGAACGTCCCAGGAGGTCTCCCTCACTAGGATTTTCGTCCTCCTCCTCCCTTGTGCATTCGGCCACTTTGATTAAATCAATGGCCTTGCATTTTCCTTTTGGATTCTCTTCTGTGTTGCTTGGGAGAATACTGGGAGGGGTTTCAATAACTTTTTTACTCAGCTGGCCCACTTGTGCCTCCAGATTTCTAATGGAGGATCTGGTTTCATTCATGAAACTGAAAGTGGCCTTTGACAGATCAGAGACTATATTGCCTAAATTAGAATTATTTTGTTCAGAGTTCTCTGTCTGTTGCCGAGAAGATGATGGATATGGCTTACTATTGCTCAGCCTATTGCGTCCACCATTGTTAAAGCCTTGTTGAGGCTTTTGTTGATCCTTCCAGGAGAAATTTGGATGATTTCTCCATGATGAGTTATAGGTGTTTCCATAAGGTTCACCCATGTAATTAACCTCTGCCATGGCAGGGTTCTCAGGATCATAAGCTTCTTCAGAAGCTGCCTCTCTAGTACTGTTGGATGCATGTTGCAATCCATTCAGATTTTGAGAGATCATGTTGACCTGTTGAGTCAACACTTTGTTCTGAGCCAATATGGCATTCTGAGCATCAATTTCAAGAACTCATTTCTTCTGAGGTATCCCATTATTCACGGAATTCCTCTCAGAGGTATACATGAACTGGTTGTTTGCAACCATGTCAATGAGTTCTTGAGCCTCTTCAGGCATTTTCTTCAGGTGAATAGATCCACCTGCAGAATGATCCAATGACATTTTCGAAAATTCAGAGAGGCCATAATAGAATATATCTAATATGGTCCATTCTGAGAACATGTCAGATGGACATCTCTTGGTCAGCTGCTTGTATCTTTCCCAAGCTTCATAGAGGGATTCACCATCTTTTTGTTTGAAGGTTTGAACATCCACTTTCTGCTTGCTCAGCTTTTGAGGAGGAAAGAATTTATCCAAGAAGGCAGTGACCAGCTTATCCCATGAGTCCAGGCTATCCTTGGGTTGTGAATCTAACCATATTCTAGCTCTGTCTCTTACAGCAAAAGGGAAAAGCATGAGTCTGTAGACTTCAGGATCAACTCCATTCGTCTTTACAGTCTCACAGATCTGCAAGAACTCAGTTAAAAACTGATAAGGATCTTCAGATGGAAGTCCATAAAACTTGCAGTTTTGTTGCATTAAAGCAACTAGTTGAGGCTTAAGCTCAAAGTTATTGGCTCCAATGGCAGGAATGGAGATGCTTCTTCCATCAAATCTGGACGTTGGTTTAGTGAAGTCACCAAGCATTCTCCTTGCATTATCATTATTATTTTCGGCTGCCATGTCCTTCTCTTGTTCGAAAATTTCTAGAAGGTCTCTTCTGGATTGTTGTAATTTAGCTTCTCTTAATTTTCTCTTCAGAGTCCTTTCAGGTTCTGGATCTATTTCAACAAGAGTGCCCTTTTCCTTGTTCCTGCTCATATGAAAGAGAAGAAAACAAGAAAAGAAAGAGGAATCCTCTATGTCACAGTATAGAGATTCCTTTATGTTAGTAGAAAAAGAAGGGAGTAGAGGAATGAAGAAGAGGGTTCGGATTTTAGATGAAGAAAAGTGGAGAGAAGTGTTAGTAATTAAATAATTAAATAGAAGAAGAAAAGAGGAGGGAGAATTCGAAAATAATTTTGAAAAAGAGTTAGTGATTTTCGAAAATTAGAGATAAATGTAATTTGAAATTAAAATTTGAAACAATTAGTTAATTAAAAAGAATTTTTGAAAAAGAGAGAGATATTTTCGAAAATAGAAGAGAGAGAGGTAGTTAGGTGGTTTTGAAAAAGATAAGAAACAAACAAAAAGTTAGTTAGTTGATTGAAAAAAATTTGAAATCAAAATTTAAAAAGATAAGAAGTTAGATAAGATATTTTGAAATCAAATTTTGAAAAAGATAAAGTTTTTGAAAAAGATAAGATAAAAAGATAAAAAGATTTTTAAGAAAAAAAAAAGATATTTTGAAAAAGATTTAATTTTTTTAAAATTACTTAGCTAACAAGAAACTACAAGATAAGATTCTAGAACTTTAAAGATTGAACCTTTCTTAACAAGAAAGTAACAAACTTCAAATTTTTGAACCAATCACATTAATTGTTAGCTAATTTTCGAAAATTAGATATAAAAGCTAAGAAAAAGATTTTTGAAAATATTTTTGAAATTTTCGAAAATAATAAAAAAAATGAAAAAGATATGATTTTTGAAAAAGATTTTGAAAAAAATAAGATTTTTAAAATTGAAATTTTGACTTGACTTGTAAGAAACAACTAATTTTGAAAATTTTTGACCAAGTCAATCCCAAAATTTCGAAATTTTGGAGGGAAATAAGGAAAAGATATTTTTGATTTTTAAATTTTTAAAGAAAAACACAAAAATGACCCAAAACATGAAAATTTTGGATCAAGACACAAGATGCATGCAAGAATGCTATGAATGTCAAGATGAACACCAAGAACACTTTGAAGATCATGATGAACATCAAGAACATAATTTTGAAAAATTTTTGATGCAAAGAAAACATGCAAGACACCAAACTTAGAAATCTTTAATGCATGGAAAATATGAATGCAAAAATGCACATGAAAAACAACAAACAACAAAAAACAAGAAAACATCAAGATCAAACAAGAGGACTTATCAAGAACAACTTGAAGATCATGAAGAACACTATGAATGCATGGGGTTTTCGAAAAAAAATGCAAAAATTTTTAAAGCATGCAATTGACACCAAACTTAAAAATTTACTCAAGACTCAAACAAGAAACACAAAATATTTTTGGTTTTTATGATTTTCTGATTTTTTTGTATTTTTATTAAATTTTTTTTTTCGAAAATATTTTGAAAAAAAAAACGAAAAAGAAAAGAAAAAATTTTGAAAAATATTTTTGAAAAGAAAATTACCTAATCTGAGCAACAAGATGAACCGTCAGTTGTCCATACTCGAACAATCCCCGGCAACGGCGCCAAAAACTTGGTGGACGAAATTGTGATCACTGTTCTAATTATTTTGAGATGAAGGCTTCTAAGGGGCAGCAGCTGTATTCACAACTCCGTTCAACTAACCAACAAGTGTACTGGGTCGTCCAAGTAATAAACCTTACGTGAGTAAGGGTCGAATCCACAGAGATTGTTGGTATGAAGCAAGCTATGGTCACCTTGTAGATCTCAGTCAGGCGGATTAAACATGATACTTGATTAGATTCAAATAATAAAATAGAAATAATAAAAGGGATAGAATACTTATGCAGATTCATTGGTAGAAATTTCAGATAAGCATATGGAGATGCTGTAGAGCTCACGGACGCCTGCTCTCCTACTGCTTCTACTCAATCCTTCTTACTCCTTTCCATGGCAAGCTTTGTATAGGGGTTCACCATCAGCTGTGGCTACTTTCAATCCTCTCGGGAAAATATCCTATGCGGCTGTCACTCGCACAGCTAATCAGTCTGGAGGCATCACCCATGGTTGATGGCTACATCCCATCCTCGCAGTGAAAACTAATGCTCACGCACTCTGTCACAGTACGGCTAATCACTGGTTGGTTCCCGCTCCTACTGGAATAGAATCCCTTGATTCTTTTGCGTCTGTCACTAACGCCCAGCAGGTTGCAAGTTTGAAGCACGTCACAGTCATTCATTACCGGAATCCTACTCGGAATACCACAGACAAGGTTAGACTTTCCGGATTCCCAGGATCCTACTCAAAACACCACAGACAAGGTTGGACTTTCCGGATCCTCATAAACGCCGCCATCTATCTAGCTTATACCACGAAGATTCTGTTGGGGAATCTAAGAGATACACATTCAAGCTCGGTTGCATGTAGAACGGAAGTGGTTGTCAATCACGCACGTTCATAAGTGAGAATGACAATGAGGGTTATCTAACTCATCACATTCATCATGTTCTTGGGTACGAATGAATATCTTGGAATAAGAATAAGAGAGATTTGAATAAAAGAAAATAGAACTTCATTAATACTTGAGGTACAGCAGAGCTCCACACCCTTAATCTATGGTGTGCAGAAACTCCACCGTTGAAAATACATAAGTGAAAGAGGTTCAGGCATGGCCGAATGGCCAGCCCTCTCCATGATCAAGTGACCGAATGAATAAAGAGATTAAAGTGGTCAAAAGATGTCTAATACAATAGATAAATGTCCTATATATACTAGACTAGCTACTAGGGTTTACATGAGTAAGTAATTGATGCATAAATCCACTTCCGGGGCCCACTTGGTGTGTGCTTGGGCTGAGCTTGATCTATCCACGAGCTGAGGCTTCTCTTGGAGTTGAATTTTGAGTTATGACGTGTTTTGGTCGTTCAACTCCGGATCATGACGTTTTTCTGGCGTTTAACTCCAGACAGCAGCATGTACTTGGCGTTCAACGCCAAGTTACGTCGTCATTCTTCGGATAAAGTATAGACTATTATATATTGCTGGAAAGCCCTGGATGTCTACTTTCCAACGCCGTTGAGAGCGCGCCAATTGGAGTTCTGTAGCTCCAGAAAATCCATTTCGAGTGCAGGGAGGTCAGAATCCAACAGCATCAGCAGTCCTTTTGTCAGCCTTTTTCAGAGTTTTGCTCCAATCCCTCAATTTCAGTCAGAATTTACCTGAAATCACAGAAAAACACACAAACTCATAGTAAAGTCCAGAAATGTGAATTTAACATAAAAACTAAGGAAAACATCCCTAAAAGTAGCTTAAACTTACTAAAAACTACCTAAAGACAATGCCAAAAAGCGTATAAATTATCCGCTCATCAGTTGCAATAAAGGCAGAGAAGATGAAGGAGGACGATGATGGTAGTGGAAGTAGAGGTGGCTTGTGATGTATGATGTCTAATGATGAGAAAAATTGAGGGCAAATGAGGTTATGAGTATGATGAGAAACATAGATGAAGATACTATAAGGGTAAAATGGAAAAAATATATTTTGATTTAAAAAAATGATAAAAGGATATAATGGTCACATATTTAAAACATTAGTTCATTAGGGACACAATTAAAACAAATTAAAATTTAGGTATATTTTTAAAATTTTTTATAAATTTCAGGTAAAAAAATATACATATTTAATAAAAACAATTTAGTTATAAACAAATTAGGTTGGTCGAGTGATTAGTTCACTCATACGTTTAACCAAGTGTCGAGTTTGAATCTCGTTTTGTACATACAATAATTCATTGGCCAACAACAAACTTTTAAATGGAACTCTATGAATTAGTCATTTACTTGTCAAATTAGGAGATAATGTGAGCAACAAAAAAAATAGTTATAAACACTCTTATATCAAATATTGTGTAAAATTCTGTTACCCTAAACCTGACCTCTAGCAGTAAAGTAAAGGATAGCAAAGTGCCATGACAGTTCTAAAGCTTATAATATATAATATATATCCAAGAATTTATATAACTAGAAGTCCGATGAAGGAATAAAAGCTCAAAGTCGCATAAAGTGAAATTACAAAACACGAAGCGTTCACACACGATAACTAAACGCGTAGGTACGAACAGAGCAAGACATAATACATATAAAACCTTTTAGATAGCTCTAGGATACACAAGGTAATATTTAAATTAACTATATATATATATATATATATATATTATATAAGTATGATGTACCAAAAAGATGACTAGTCACAGCCTGCGAAATTTAGGCCGGCTAGTCAAACTGAAACACAAAACCTTTGAAAGTTTAAAATAGTTTATGCAACTTATCTCAAATCAAGCCTCTAAGGCCAGAAAGTCTAAAATAAAAAGGTGAGAGAAAGTACTACAACAAAATAATCAAAGTACATAAGAGAGCATAAGATCCTCCGCTTTGTCACCATCTCGCAACTCACCGAGGTGGGTTACGACCTACATCTGAAAAATAACAACAACATATAGTATGAGAATTGGAGGTTCTTAGTATGGTAACAGTGGTCAAAATATAAGATGTAAGGTTCTGGGACACTAAAGGCAATCCTAGAACTTCACATCAATACCGATATTCAAGCTTAACAAAATAAATAACTTAAACCATAAACCATAAACAGGGTTATCTGTACTTAGGAAATTTCTAACTAATACCAATCACACCTCTGTATCCCACAGCCTTCGCCAACCTACCCTCCATGTGATCCCATCACCACTGCCTACCTAACCTCCTCAGCACCAGACAATCATAGATAACGCAAGCAAGTAAAACACAAGTAATATACATATATAGCAGGTAATTCAACTAGCATTTAGGCATGTTATTCAAATAGGCATAACTTAAGTAATCATAGCAAGCAAGCATATAGAAGATGCATATGATGAATGCTTGTCCTATTGAATGTGATATCACATGTCGGTTATAGTGCCAAACCCGTCACAAAATCCGGTTGGCAACACCAGAATTAGTATCTCTATTGCGCATACTAAGGAGAAATAATTTCGAGGAATGAGTACCCTACCACCTTCTGCATTCATAGGGAAACGTTTCGAGGAAGAGTGCCCTACCACCTTCCTTTGGATGCTGCATGATTCCGTAGGATGGTGTCCTACCACCTCGCAACCAGAGAGAAAATGCATACTCAAGAGGAAGAATTCTGAGGGATGAGTGCCCTACCACCTTCTCTATTAGCGTGAAATGTCAGTGGAAACCCCTGCTTCAACCCTCACATCTCAACGTAGGTGAGAAACTGCCACAGACCTTACGCTGGTACCGCTACCTCGACAAGCGAGAGACTACCACAGCCCTTGTCCGAGGCGCATGGAGACTTATCAAAGCAATGCATGTCACTTGAGCAGGAGACTGCCACAGCCCTCACATACGAACGTAGGTAGGAGAATGCCACAGCTCCTACGACGGACAACAATGCATATCCAATCGCATACTCAATCTTAGAGATCACTGCTTATAGCACAAGTCCCCTTATACTCATCTCATTAACCATAATCATTCATTTTCAAGTATCAACCTCATCATCCATCATTAATATCTCAATTTCATCATCAATCTGGCTCTCCATTAGTTCACAAGACAAATCCACCCAACGGACATACCAAGCCTAAGTCACAGTCTTCTGAATTCATGTAGAATTTCACTAAAATAAGTCACTAACTCGTCTTTAATAATATTAGAACCTAATTACTAGATGGTACTCTTAAACAGCAATTGAAGGAAGTTTAGAAAATTAGAAAATCCTTGAAAAGAAAGAAAAATCATTTTTCAGCAAAATAGGGTCTACGCGTACGCATGACCATGCATGCGTACACATACTTGAAATTTTGCCCATCCCAGTACACATACAAGAAGTCGCGTACGCATGACTGCTGAATAGAAAGCATCGTTCACGTACCAGATCATGTGGTCGCGTAAGCATACTCAAGTTTTGCACATTCTGCGTACGCATTTAAGGTGACGCACACGCATAGGTGCCAAAAAGAATCACATGCTCGCGTATGGGGAACCCGCGTACACATATCCCTCCATATTTTCAAAATTTTGTAAAGTTGCAGAAAATCAATTTTAAACACCTAAATTTAAACTTTCATAACTTTCTCTGTAAAAATCTATTTTCATCAAATTTTATACCAATTTAAAGATCTCAAAACCACCTTCAATTTTAAACAAAGTTAATCCAATTTCAAGCTTCGAGGCTCAAGTTATGATCCGTCAAAGTTCACCAAAAACTAGTTTTTTTACCAAAAATTAGCTAGGTTCTCAAACTTTCAAAATTCACATCCAAAACCAAATATTATATAACCAAAATAGTTCCAATGGACCTAAATGATGTTCATATATCTTCCAATTCCTTTCATAACTTATTAATGTGCAATTTCACGAATTTCATCCAAATATTCTCACTTACCTTCCTCAAATTCTCAATTATTACACTCAAAGCATCATTTCACCATTTCCAACATTTATCAACATCAATAAGCTTTATAATTCATTATCTACACTCAAAATCATCATTTTCAACCTCCATTTCAATAACCAACAACAACATCAAAGTTCAACATCATACTTCGTCAAAATCAACAACGCCATCATACATGATCAAATTCAACAATTTCCAACAATCAATTCAATCCTATTGGTGCACGAAATTGCAATCACACTTTTGCAACCCCGCACAACTAACCAGCAAGTGCACTGGGTCGTCCAAGTAATACCTTACGTGAGTAAGGGTCGATCCCACGGAGATTGTCGGCTTGAAGCAAGCTATGGTTATCTTGTAAATCTTAGTCAGGATATCCGAAATTATCAGGATTGATTGTGAAAAGCAAAAGAACATGAAATAAGTACTTGTTTTGCAATAATGGAGAATAGGTTGAGGCTTTGGAGATGCTCGGCCTTCTGAATCTCTGCTTTCCTAATATCTTCTTCTTCAAACACACAAGGCTCATTCCATGGCAAGCTGTATGTAGGGTTTCACCGTTGTCAGTGGCTACCTCCCATCCTCTCAGTGGAAATGTTCAACGCACCCTGTCACGGCACGGCTATCCATCTGTCGGTTCTCAATCAGGCCGGAATAGAATCCAGTGATCCTTTTGCGTCTGTCACTAACGCCCCGCCTTCAGGAGTTTGAAGCTCGTCACAGTCATTCAATCATTGAATCCTACTCAGAATACCACAGACAAGGTTTAGACCTTCCGGATTCTCTTGAATGCCGCCATCAATTCTAGCTTATACCACGAAGATTCTGATTAAAGAATTCAAGAGATATCTACTTAATCTAAGGTAGAACGGAGGTGGTTGTCAGGCACACGTTCATAGTTGAGAATGATGATGAGTGTCACGGATCATCACATTCATCCGGTTTAAGAGCAAGTAATATCTTAGAATGGAAGCAAGCATGATTGAATAAGAAACAGTAGTAATTGCATTAATCCATCAAGACACAGCAGAGCTCCTCACCCCCAACCATGGGGTTTAGAGACTCATGCTGTAAGAAGTACACAAAGAAACGTGTAAAGTGTCATGAGGTACAGTTACAATGTCAAAAGATCCTATTAATAGTGAACTAGTAACCTAAGGTTTAGAGAAATGAGTAAATGACAGAAAAATCCACTTCCGGGCCCACTTGGTGTGTGCTTGGGCTGAGCATTGAAGCTTTCATGTGTAGAGACCTTTTCTGGAGTTAAACGCCAGCTTTCATGCCAGTTTGGGCGTTTAACTCCAATTTTTATGCCAGTTTCAGCGTTAAACGCTGGAAATTCTGAGGCTGATTTGCAACGCCAGTTTGGGCCATCAAATCTCGGGCAAAGTATGGACTATTATATATTGCTGGAAAGCCCAGGATGTCTACTTTCCAACGCCGTTGAGAGCGCGCCAATTGGGCTTCTGTAGCTCCAGAAAATCTACTTCGAGTGCAGAGAAGTCAGAATCCAACAGCATCTGCAGTCCTTTTCAGCCTCTAAATCAGATTTTTGCTCAGATCCCTCAATTTCAGCCAGAAAATACCTGAAATCACAGAAAAACACACAAACTCATAGTAAAGTCCAGAAAAGTGAATTTTAACTAAAAACTAATAAAAATATACTAAAAACTAACTAAATCATACTAAAAACATACTAAAAACAATGCCAAAAAGCGTATAAATTATCCGCTCATCACAACACCAAACTTAAATTGTTGCTTGTCCCCAAGCAACTGAAAATCAAAATAGAGTAAAAAGAAGAGAATATACTATAGACTCCGAAATATCAAAGAAACATAGTTCCAATTAGATGAGCGGGACTAGTTGCTTTTTGCTTCCGAACAGTTTTGGCATCTCACTCTATCCTTTGAAGTTCAGAATGATTGGCATCTATAAGAACTCAGAACTCAAATAGTGTTATTGATTCTCCTAGTTAAGAATAATGATTCTTGAGCATAGCTAGTGTATGAGTCTTGGCTGTGGCCCAAAGCACTCTGTCTTCCAGTATTACCACCGGATACATACATGCCACAGACACATAATTGGGTGAACCTTTTCAGATTGTGACTCAGCTTTGCTAGAGTCCCCAATTAGAGGTGTCCAGGGTTCTTAAGCACACTCTTTTTGCCTTGGTTCACAACTTTATTTCTTTCTTTTTCTTTTTCTCTTTTTTTTTTTCGAGAATTTTTTTTTTGTATTCACTGCTTTTTCTTGCCTCAAGAATCAATTTGATGATTTTTCAAATCCTCAATAACAGTTCTCTTTTTCCCTCATTCTTTCAAGAGCCAACACTTTTAACATTCTCAAAACAACAAATTCAAAAGACATATGCACTGTTCAAGCATTCATTCGGAAAACAAAAAGTATTGTCACCACATCAAACTAATTCAACTAGTTTCAAGGATAAATTCGAAATCCTGTACTTCTTGTTCTTTTGTGATTAAAGCATTTTTCATTTAAGAGAGGTGATGGATTCATAGGACATTCATAGCTTTAAGACATGAATTTTAAATTTTATTAATTATGAATTAAGAACAAGACTCAAAAATAGATATAAGATGAAACTAGAGAAAAGAAAATAGAAAACAAAAATTTAAATAGGCTCCTAATGATAGAGGTTTTCACAGAGTTAGGACTCAACAACCTTGATTTTGAGAAGTGGATGCTCCCTCAAATTGAGGGGAGAACTTTTGGCATTTCAATTCTTGAAGCTCACGCCCCTGCTTCTCTTGTTCCTTCAGCAATTTGCAGAGCATGCAATTCTGATTCTGCTGTCCTTCCTTAAGTTGCTCCATAGTCTCTTGCAACTTGGTGATAGATGCTTCTAGGCTGGCCCAGTAGCCAATTTCAGGGAATTCAGGGAGGAACTCCTGCGCCCTCCTTTTGATAGAGTTATCTTGTGTTTGTCCTTCCATTGACTTCTTGGTGATTGGATGTTCAATGGGTATGAATTCATCTACTCCCATCTTTACCCCAGCCTCTTTACAGAGCAAGGAGATCAAGCTTGGGTAGGCCAGTTTGGCTTCAGTGGAATTCTTATTTGCAATTGTGTAGATCTCACAAGCAATCACATGATGAACCTCCACTTCTTTTCCAAGCATAATGCAATGAATCATCACTGCTCTCTTGATGGTGACCTCAGAACGGTTGCTAGTGGGCAATATGGAACGCCCAATAAAGTCTAGCCAAGCTCTTGCAATTGGTTTGAGGTATCCCCTCTTGAGTTGGTTTGGGACACCCTTTGAATTGGTTATCCACTTAGTTCCAGGGAGGCATATGTCCTCTAGAACTTGATCCAACCCTTTATCTGCTCTCACCATTCTCCTATTAAAGGATTCAGGATCATCTTGCAGTTGAGGCAACTTGAAGATTTCTCTTATTTTGTCCAGATGGAAGTACATAACTTTCCCTCTGACCATGGTTCTGTAGGTATGGTAAGCGGTTCCAGTCATTCTCTGCTTATCTGTTAGCCACAGATTTGAGTAGAATTCCTGAACCATATTCCTTCCAACCTTTATCTCAGGATTGGTTAGAACTTCCCATCCTCTGTTTCGAATTTGCTCTTGGATCCCCGGATATTCATCTTCTTTCAGATCAAATTTAACTTCCGGGATCACTGACCTCAGACCCATTATTTTGTGATAATGGTCTTCATATTCTTTGGTTAAGAACTTCTCTTGATTCCAAAGATTCTTTGGATTATTCTCTTTCTTTCCTCTTAAATTGGTTTGTTTTCCCTTAGGAGCCATGATCTTGATGAATCTTGGCTTAGTGATCACGGAAAAGCACACCAAACTTAGAGGTTTGCTTGTCCTCAAGCAAAAGAAAGGAAAGAAGAGAGAGAGGAGAAGAGCAAATTCGAATGGTGTGGGGGAATGGTGAGGTCGAACGTGTTTTTATAAGGGGGAGATTTCAAAAAAAATTGAAAAGAGATTTGAGAAGATATGGAGAGAATTTGAGAGAAGGGTGAGTTTTTGAACAAGATTTGGGATTAATTTGAGAGAGATTTGAAAGTGAGTGATGAAAGGTTGAAGTTTTATGTAGAAAAGTATGGGTAAGAAAAGGAAAGTTTGAAAAAATTTGATTGGAAAACAAAATCTTGGTCCCCCACCTTTCTGGCGTTAAACGCCCAGAATGGCACCCATTCTGGCGTTTAACGCCCATTTGTTGCCCATTGTGGGCGTTTAACGCCCAGCCGGGTGCCCTGGCTGGCGTTAAACGCCAGAATCCCCTTTGTCACTGGGCGTTTTTCTAAACGCCCAGGATGCTGCACAACTGGCGTTAAACGCCCAGAATGGTGCCCATTCTGGCGTTTAACGCCCAAAATGGCACCTTTACTGGCGTTAAACGCCCAGAATGGTGCCCATTCTGGCGTTTAACGTCCAGAATGCCCCTTACTGGCGTTTTTTCGCCAGTAAGCTCTTTTTCTCTGCTTTTTGCGCTGAATCCTTCTGTAACTCTGTGAATTCCTTCATTTTTGATACTTGCCTATGTAAAAACAAAACATATGACCTGCTAATGACTGGGTTACCTCCCAGCAAGCGCTTCTTTACTGTCTTTAGCTGGACCTTTCTTGAGAATCACTCAAGTCTCAGTTTTGAGCATTCCTGCTCAAAATTGCTTTCAAGATAATGCTTGATTCTCTGTCCATTAACAATGAACTTTTTGTCAGAATCAATGTCCTGAAGCTCAACATATCCATATGGTGATACTCCTGTAATCACATACGGACCCCTCCATCGGGATTTAAGTTTTCCTGGAAACAATTTGAGCCTAGAGTTGAAGAGCAGAACTTTTTGTCCTGGCTCAAAGACTCTGGTTGACAACTTCTTGTCATGCCACTTCTTTGCCTTTTCCTTATAAATTTTTGCATTTTCAAAGGCATTGAGTCTGAACTCTTCTAGCTCATTTAGCTGGAGCAATCTTTTTTCACCAGCTAACTGAGCATCCATGTTTAGGAATCTGGTTGCCCAGTAGGCTTTATGTTCCAATTCCACAGGCAGATGACAGGCCTTCCCATACACCAGTTGGTATGGAGAGGTTCCTATAGGAGTCTTGAATGCTGTTCTGTATGCCCACAGAGCATCATCCAAACTCTTTGCCCAATCCTTTCTTCGGGCTATCACAGTCCGTTCTAGGATACTTTTTAGTTCTCTGTTAGAGACTTCAGCTTGCCCATTTGTCTGTGGATGATACGGAGTTGCCACTTTGTGGCTAATTCCATATCTGACCATAGCAGAGCATAGCTGTCTATTGCAGAAATGAGTGCCTCCGTCACTGATTAGTACTCTAGGAACACCAAACCTGCTGAAGATGTGTTTCTGGAGGAATTTCAGCACGGTCTTGGTATCATTAGTGGGTGTAGCAATTGCTTCTACCCACTTAGATACATAGTCCACTGCCACCAGAATGTAAGTGTTTGAGTATGATGGTGGGAATGGACCCATAAAGTCAATTCCCCATACATCAAACAATTCTATCTCTAATATCCCTTGTTGAGGCATGGCATATCCGTGAGGCAAGTTACCAGCTCTTTGGCAACTGTCACAGTTACGCACAAACTCTCGGGAATCTTTATAGAGAGTAGGCCAGTAGAAGCCACATTGGAGGACTTTAGTGGCTGTTCGCTCACTTCCAAAATGTCCTCCATACTGTGATCCATGGCAATGCCATAGGATCCTTTGTGCTTCTTCTCTGGGTACACATCTGCGGATCATTCCGTCTGCACATCTCTTAAAGAGATATGGCTCATCCCATAGGTAGTACTTTGCATCTGAAATTAATTTCTTTCTTTGCACTCTGCTGTACTCCTGGGGTATGAACCTTACAGCTTTATAGTTTGCAATATCTGCAAACCATGGAGCTTCCTAAATGGCAAAGAGTTGCTCATCTGGGAAAGTCTCAGAGATCTCAGTAGAAGGGAGGGACGTCCCAGCTACTGGTTCTATTCGGGACAGATGATCAGCTACTTGGTTCTCTGTCCCTTTTCTGTCTCTTATTTCTATATCAAACTCTTGCAGAAGCAACACCCATCTTATTAGCCTGGGTTTTGAATCCTGCTTTGTGAGTAAGTATTTAAGAGCAGCATGGTCAGTGTACACAATCACTTTGGATCCCACTAGATAGGATCTAAACTTGTCAATGGCATAGACCACTGCAAGTAACTCTTTTTCTGTGGTTGTGTAATTCTTCTGTGCATCATTTAGAACACGGCTAGCATAATAAATGACGTGCAGAAGCTTGTTATGCCTCTGTCCCAACACTGCACCAATGGCATGGTCACTGGCATCACACATTAGTTCAAATGGCAATGTCCAATCTGGTGCAGAGATGACTGGTGCTGTGACCAGCTTAGCTTTCAGGGTCTCAAACGCCTGCTGACACTGTGTGTTAAACACAAATGGTGTGTCAGCAGCTAGCAGGTTACTCAAAGGTTTTGCAATTTTCGAAAAATCCTTTATGAACCTTCTGTAGAATCCTGCATGCCCCAGAAAGCTTCTGATTGCCTTAACATTGGCAGGTGGTGGTAATTTTTCGATTACCTCTACCTTTGCCTTATCCACCTCTATTCCCCTGCTTGAAATTTTGTGTCCAAGGACAATTCCTTCAGTCACCATAAAGTGACATTTCTCCCAGTTTAAAACCAGGTTAGTCTCTTGGCACCTTTTCAGGACAAGTGATAGGTGGTTAAGACAGGAGCTGAATGAGTCTCCATATACTGAGAAGTCGTCCATGAAGACTTCCAGGAATTTCTCCACCATATCAGAGAAGATGGATAACATGCATCTCTGAAAGGTTGCAGGAGCATTACACAGACCAAAAGGCATCCTCCTGTAGGCAAACACGCCAGAAGGGCAGGTGAATGCTGTTTTCTCTTGGTCCTGAGGATCTACTGCAATTTGGTTGTAACCTGAATAGCCATCCAAAAAGCAGTAATAATCATGACCTGCCAGTCTTTCTAGCATTTGGTCTATGAATGGTAAAGGAAAATGATCCTTTCTCGTGGCTGTATTGAGCCTTCTGTAGTCAATACACATACGCCACCCTGTGACTGTTCTTGTAGGAACCAGTTCATTTTTTTCATTATAAACCACTGTCATACCTCCCTTTTTGGGGACAACTTGGACAGGGCTCACCCAGGGGCTATCAGAAATAGGATAAATAATCCCAGCCTCTAGTAATTTAGTGACCTCTTTTTGCACCACCTCCTTCATGGCAGGATTTAGCCTCCTCTGTGGTTGGACCACTGGTTTGGCATTATCCTCTAACAGGATCTTGTGCATGCATCTAGCTGGGCTAATGCCCTTAAGATCACTTATGGACCACCCAAGAGCTGTCTTGTGTGTCCTTAGCACTTGAATCAGTGCTTCCTCTTCCTGTGGATTTAAAGCAGAGCTTATAATCACTGGAAAAGTGTCACCCTCTCCCAGAAATGCATACTTCAGGGATGGTGGTAGTGGTTTGAGTTCAGGTTTGGGAGGCTTATCCTCCTCCTGAGGAATTTTCGAAAATTCCTTTGTTTCCTGTGGTTCTTCTTGATCAGGTTGAGCATCCTTGAAGATGTCTTCAAGCTCTGATTCTAGGCTTTCAGTCATATTGATCTCTTCCACCAAAGAATCAATAATGTCAGCGCCCATGCAGTCATTTGGTGTGTTTGGATGCTGCATAGCTTTTACAGCATTCAACTTGAACTCATCCTCATTGACTCTCAGGGTTACTTCCCCTTTTTGTACATCAATGAGAGTTCGTCCAGTTGCTAGGAAAGGTCTTCCTAGAATGAGAGTTGCACTCTTGTGCTCCTCCATTTCCAGCACCACAAAGTCAGTTGGAAAGGCAAATGGCCCAACCTTAACAATCATATCCTCTATTATGCCTGATGGATGTTTAATGGAGCCATCAGCAAGTTGGAGGCATATCCGGGTTGGTTTGACTTCTCCAGTCAACCCAAGCTTTCTGATAGTGGATGCAGGTATTAGATTGATGCTTGCTCCAAGATCACATAGGGCTGTCTTGGTGCAAGCACCTTCTAATGTGCATGGTATCATAAAGCTTCCTGGATCTTGAAGCTTTTCTAGTAAGCTTTTCAGGATGACTGCACTGCATTCTTCAGTGAGAAATATTTTTTCAGTTTCTCTCCAATCCTTCTTATGACTTAAGATCTCTTTCATGAACTTAGCATAAGAAGGTATTTGCTCAAGTGCATCTGCAAACGGAATCTTTATTTCAAGAGTCCTTAGATAGTCTGCAAAGCGGGCAAATTGCTTATCCTGTTCCGCTTTGCGGAGTTTCTGAGGATAAGGCATGTTGGCTTGATATTCTTCAACCTTAGATGCTGCAGGTTTATTCCTTACAGAAGTGGTTGAAGAAGCCTTTTTAGAGGGGTTACTGTTAGCACTCTCAGGTGTCTGATCCTCCCTTGGCGTTTGAACGCCAGGATTGGGTGGAAAATGGGCATTAAACGCCAACTTTTCCCCCTTTTCTGGCGTTTGAACGCCAGAACTGGGCAGGGAATGGGCGTTTAACGCCAGCTTTCCCTCCTTTTCTGGCGTTTGAACGCCAATAGCATTCCTCTCTGGGCTCTTACTGTCCTCAGAGGAATTTTGAACAGTGGTTTGGTTATCCTCTGTCAATTGTTCCTTGTTTGTCTTTTTGCTACTTTGAGCAGTGTTATTCAATGTCTTCCCACTCCTCAGTTGAACTGCTTGACACTCTTCTGTTATCTGTTTAGATATCTGCTGTTTTGCTTGATTCAACTGCAGTTCTATGTTCTTGTTAGCAACTTTAGTTTCATGGAGCATCTCTTTAAATTCTGCTAACTGTTCTGTCATCAGGAGCAATTGTTGATTAAGCTCAATCATCTGTTCTTGAGGATTAGGATCAGTGACTACTGCCATAACTTCCTCTTTTGGAGAGAACTCATTGCTAGAATACAAATATTGGTTTCTAGCAACAGTGTCTATAAGCTCTTGAGCCTCTTCAATTGTTTTCCTCATGTGTATAGACCCACCAGCTGAGTGGTCTAAAGACATCTGAGCTTTTTCTGTAAGCCCATAGTAGAAGATGTCTAACTGTACCCACTCTGAAAACATTTCAGAGGGGCATTTTCTTGGCATACCTCTATACCTCTCCCAGGCATTATAAAGGGATTCATTGTCCTCTTGTTTAAAGCCTTGGATGTCCAGCCTTAGCTGTGTCATCCTCTTTGGAGGGTAAAAATGATTCAGGAATTTGTCTGATAACTGTTTCCATGTCTTTATGCTTGCTGTAGGTTGGTTATTCAACCACCTTTTAGCTTGATCTTTTACAGCAAATGGAAACAGTAATAGTCTGTAGACATCCTGATCCACCTCTTTATCATGTACTG
Source organism: Arachis stenosperma (assembly GCF_014773155.1). Classification (NCBI taxonomy): domain Eukaryota; kingdom Viridiplantae; phylum Streptophyta; class Magnoliopsida; order Fabales; family Fabaceae; genus Arachis; species Arachis stenosperma. The sequence continues at coordinate 82,692,880 of NC_080377.1, forward strand.
TGTCAGCAATTTGTAAGAACTGTGCCAGAAACTCAGTAGGTTCTTCCTGTGAAAGACCAGAATACTGGCAATTTTGCTGCACTATGATAATGAGTTGAGGATTTAGCTCAAAGCTGCTTGCTTTGATGGGAGGTGTACAGATGCTACTCCCATATGCAGCTGTAATGGGGTTAGCATATGACCCCAGAGTCCTTCTGGACTGATCAATCCCACTTAAGTCCATAATGGATAAAGGGAAATGATATGGATTGCAAATAGATAAATTTTATTTTTTTTTGAATTTAACCGAAAATAAAATAAAATAAAACAAAAGGAAAATAAAAATAAAAATAAAAAAAATTCGAAAATTAAAAGAAAATAAGATCAAAGCAAATTGAAAACTGAATCAATTAGTTAATTGAAAAGATTTTGAGATTAGCAATTAGAAAGATATGATTGAGAGAAATTTTATGGAAAAGATTTGATTTTTGAAATGAAGAAAGAGAAAAACAACAAAATGACACCAAACTTAAAATTTTTAGAAAATCAAACACAATTTTTCGAAAATTTTAAAGGAAAAACACAAAGAGGACACCAAACTTAGAATTTTTACGGATCAAAAAGGGACTGAAGACATGCAAATTCGAAAATTAAAAGAAAAACAAAAGCATGCAATTGACACCAAACTTAAAATATGAAACTAGACTCAACTAAAAGACTCTAAACCAACAAAAATAAAACAGTCCTAATCTAAGCAACAAGATAAACCGTCAGTTGTCCAAACTCGAACAATCCCCGGCAACGGGGCCAAAAACTTGGTGCACGAAATTGCAATCACACTTTTGCAACCCCGCACAACTAACCAGCAAGTGCACTGGGTCGTCTAAGTAATACCTTACGTGAGTAAGGGTCGATCCCACGGAGATTGTCGGCTTGAAGCAAGCTATGGTTATCTTGTAAATCTTAGTCAGGATATCAGAAATTATCAGGATTGATTGTGAAAAGCAAAAGAACATGAAATAAGTACTTGTTTTGCAGTAATGGAGAATAGGTTGAGGCTTTGGAGATGCTCGGCCTTCTGAATCTCTGCTTTCCTACTATCTTCTTCTTCAAACACGCAAGGCTCATTCCATGGCAAGCTGTATGTAGGGTTTCACCGTTGTCAGTGGCTACCTCCCATCCTCTCAGTGGAAATGTTCAACGCACCCTGTCACGGCATGGCTATCCATCTGTCGGTTCTCAATCAGGCCGGAATAGAATCCAGTGATCCTTTTGCGTCTGTCACTAACGCCCCGCCTTCAGGAGTTTGAAGCTCGTCACAGTCATTCAATCATTGAATCCTACTCAGAATACCACAGACAAGGTTTAGACCTTCCAGATTCTCTTGAATGCCGCCATCAATTCTAGCTTATACCACGAAGATTCTGATTAAAGAATTCAAGAGATATCTACTTAATCTAAGGTAGAAAGGAGGTGGTTGTCAGGCACACGTTCATAGTTGAGAATGATGATGAGTGTCACGGATCATCACATTCATCCGGTTTAAGAGCAAGTAATATCTTAGAATGGAAGCAAGCATGATTGAATAAGAAATAGTAGTAATTGCATTAATCCATCAAGACACAGCAGAGCTCCTCACCCCCAACCATGGGGTTTAGAGACTCATGCTGTAAGAAGTACACAAAGAAACGTGTAAAGTGTCATGAGGTACAGTTACAATGTCAAAAGATCCTATTAATAGTGAACTAGTAACCTAAGGTTTACAGAAATGAGTAAATGACAGAAAAATCCACTTCCGGGCCCACTTGGTGTGTGCTTGGGCTGAGTATTGAAGCTTTCATGTGTAGAGACCTTTTATGGAGTTAAACGCCAGCTTTCATGCCAGTTTGGGCGTTTAACTCCAATTTTTATGCCAGTTCCAGCGTTAAACGCTGGAAATTCTGAGGCTGATTTGCAACGCCAGTTTGGGCCATCAAATCTCGGGAAAAGTATGGACTATTATACATTGCTGGAAAGCCCAGGATGTCTACTTTCCAACGCCGTTGAGAGCGCGCCAATTGGGCTTCTGTAGCTCTAGAAAATCCACTTCGAATGCAGGGAGGTCAGAATCCAACAGCATCTGCAGTCCTTTTCAGCCTCTAAATCAGATTTTTGCTCAGATCCCTCAATTTCAACCAGAAAATACCTGAAATCACAGAAAAATACACAAACTCATAGTAAAGTCCAGAAAAGTGAATTTTAACTAAAAACTAATAAAAATATACTAAAAACTAACTAAATCATACTAAAAACATACTAAAAATAATGCCAAAAAGCGTATAAATTATCCGCTCGTCACCTATCCTAAAGTCCATTAGCCTTAGTGTCCAAAATATTACATATTACATTGAGGAAATCAAAACCATACCTTAGCTAATTCCCACGCAACTCAAAACACTAAGCTCAAACTCAAGGCTCCAAAACCATCAAGCTCACTCTAACAAACATCAAACCACAATCTAACATCATACAACATACCAACATTAAAACTGGGGTTCACAAAAATAACTAAACACAAGGATTTGATGAAACTTACCATACCCAACAATATTCTAATGCTAGATCACCCCTAAACAAATAAAATCACAAAATATACTCAAAAATCAAACGTAAAAATGCAAAATTGTTAGGGCTAGAAATAGGAGCTTGAGTTTCAAAATCTTATCACCAAAACTTAGTTAAAAGATGGGCTCAGAAAGAGCTTCGCGTGACTATAAATGGCTCGTCAATTGGAGCTCCGTAGCTCAAGATATGGCCAAAAGAAGGAGGAGATGAATAGCAACAATGTCTTCTTCTCCTCTCTTCTCATCTTCTCGAGTTCTCTCTCTCTCTCTCTCTCTCTCTCTCTCTCTATCTCTCTCATTAATAGAGCATATATATGTTGGACCTTGGGTCCGGTTTGGGCCCAGTCTAACCCGTTAGTATTTTTCGCCCGTTTGGCCTACTTTGGGCTAAAACCTTTAAGATTAGCCCCTATTTTTTATTCTAAATTATTTTTGTCCATTCAAAAAAATAAATTCAATTTCAAAATCTTATTTTTCTCAATACGTAGTTGATGAGCGAATATTTTATACGCTTTTTGGCATCATTTTCATATAGTTTTTAGCATGTTTTCTTTACTTTTTTATTAAGTTTCCATAGGTTTTAGTGTTAAATTCACATTTTTGGATTCTACTTTGAGTTTGTTTGTTTTTATAAAATTTCAAGTATTTTTTGGCTGAAATCGGGGAGATGAAGCAAAAGTCTAATTCAGAGACAGAGAAAGCACTGCAGATGCTGTCTGGATCTGACTTCCTTGTACTCGGAAGAGCTTTTTTGGAGCTACAGAAGTCTAAATGGATTGTTCTCAACGGCTATGGAAAGCTGACTTCCAGAGCTTTTCAGCAATTTAATTCTCCATACTTTGCTTCTGAATAGAAGGCCCAAAATTGGCGTCCAACGCCAGCCTCGTGCCCCATTCCAAGCGTCCAGCTCCCAAGGAGAAGAGGCCAACATCCAAACCCCCAGAGAGGACCCTCTAGCTAGTGTTCAACACCCTAGAGGCCTCATAGCATGCGGATCTCAATCAAGCTCAGCCCAAACACTCACCAAGTGGGACTCAGAAGTGAATTTTAGCACTAAAAGACTGTTTCACCCTTTCTTATGTAATCCTTAGTCATTAGCTTAGTATTTAAGGGATATTTTACATAATCATACAAATCACTACGCCATCTTTTTGTTTAGGATTGTATTTCCTATCAGTATGAGTTTCGAAACCTCCTAAGTTGAAGAGAGGAGCTCTGCTAAGTTCTATAAATTAATAAAAGTATTACTGTTTCTCTTCAATCCGTGTTTGATTTAATTCTAAGACGTATATTCATTCCTCAACATGATGAATGGGATGATTCACAAAATCAGCTCCGTTCTTCATACTAAAACCGTATGCCTGACAACCACTTGTGTCTTCTTGGGTTCGTGTGAATACGTGATTGAAAAGCATCAAACCGCCAGCTTGATTATACATCTCTCATACAGCTAATCCATGACTTCGTTGGGGACTTCTCGAGATCCCAGTTCGGCCAATTTACGGGGAGATTAGAGTCTCTATGGTAGAGGCTAGAACCCAAAGGTGCAGCATTCTCTTATCCGAAAGATCCAACTTTGTCTGTGGCATTTTGAGTAGGATCATTAAGGAGAATGGACTGCAGGAGCATTACCCTCAATCAGACTGGAGACGCACTAACGCTGGTGTTCAGATCTGGAGGAGTATTGGTGACCTCTCAAGAAAGGCGTTGATCATATATAGCCTTCCTAGAAGAAATCATTCACAATTGCTGAAGACAGTAAGATCAGAGTTAATCCAGAAGGACAAAGCAACTCCAAGCCTTAACCATCAAAGTTTTAAGATTATCATTGTAAACATATCAACCTAGTTCAGATCTTATAAATCCAACAACTCTTCTATCCACCAAACTAAGATCTGCAAGATAACCATAGCTTGCTTTAAACCATAATCCTCGTGGGATCGACCCTGACTCGCTCAGGTATTACTTGGATGACCCAGGGTACTTGCTGGTATAGTTGTACGAAGTGTGGGGATTCGTGCATCGGGTTTTTGGCGCCGTTGCCAGGGATTATTTGAGTTTGGACAACTGACGGATTATCTTATTCCCTAGATCAAGTATTATCTTTAATTTTTTTAGAGTCTTTTATTTTATTTGATTTTTTTTCGAAAAAAATCAAAAACCTTTTTAAAAAAATTCTTCTTTTCTTTGTTTAATCTTTGTTCTTGATTTGAGTCTTTTGTTTTTGTTCTTATTGAGTTTTTTGAAATTTTTGAGTCTTTCTTTCTAAAAATTTTCAAAAATAGTTTCTTTGTTTAAATCTTGTGTCAATCTTTAGGTTTGGTGTCTTCTTATGTTTTTTTATAATTTTTGAAATTTTTATGTTTGATTTTCAAAAATTTTAAGTTTGGTGTCCTTTGCATGTTCTTGTGTTCTTTGAATTTCTTGAGTTTTGTTCTTGGTGTTCTTCTTGATCTTCAAACTGTTCTTGATTTTTCATTTTGTTTTGATCTTAAAAATTTTAAGTTTGGTGTCCTTTTGGTGTCTGTCTTCAAATTTTCGAAAACTTAGGGTCCTAGATCTAAAAATTTTAAGTTTTGTGTCTTTTACTTATTTTTCTCTTACCTCGTTAAATTCAAAAATAAAAAAATAAAATATCTTTTCTTATTTTTTTAAAAATTTTGAAAATTTTAAATAAAAATTTAGATTTCAATTTTAAATTTTTATCTTATCTTATCTTAGTTTTCAATTTTCAAAATCAAATCTTTTCAAAAATCATATCCTTTTCAATTCTTATAGTATCTTTCTATCTTTCTTCAAAATTCAAAAATTTAAAATTCAAAATTTTAAAATATTATTTTATCTTATTTCAAAATAAAATTTTAAAAATTCAATTTTCAAAATTTAAATTTAAAATTAAATCTTTTCAAAAATCAAATCTTTTTCAAATCTTTATCTTATCTTGTTGAATTTTTGTTCAAAATTTAAAATTTAAAAATTCAAAATTCAAATTTCAATTTCAAAATTCAATTTTTAAATTTTAAATTTCAAATTTTAAATTTAAATTTCTTCTAATCTTCTATCTTGTTTTCAAATCTTTTCTTAATTAGTTACTTATCTTCTCTCTCTTCTTTTTCAAAACTTCCTAACTAATTCTTCTCTCTCCTAATTTTCAAAATCCTTCCGCTATTTCTCTCTCTTCTTTTTTCGAATTTAATAATTAAATTTTCAATTCCTTTTAATTAATTAACCTTAGATTTTGAATTTAATAAATAAATAAAATAAAAACAAAAATATTTTAATTCTTGTTTTTCTCTTTTATTTCTAATTCTTCTCCTCTCTACTTCTATTTCTTCTTCTACTTCCTCTATCTTCATTATTCTTTCTTTTCTTCTACCTTTCTTCATCATGAACCCAAATGGGAATGAGGAGTTCAGAAGAACCCTGGGATCCTATACAAACCCCACTGCTGACTTCTATGGAAGAAGTATTAGCATACTTTACAATAGAGCAAGTAGCTTTGAACTGAACCCTCAACTCATTACCATGGTGCAGAAAACTGCCAGTATTCTGGACTTCCACAGGAAGAACCTATTGAGTTCCTGGCAGATTTCTTACAGATTGCTGACACGGTACACAATAAGGGAGTAGACCAAGATGTCTACAGACTATTGCTCTTTCCTTTTGCTGTTAAGGACCAAGCAAAGAGGTGGTTAGATAACCATCCTAGATCTAGCTTGAAAATATGGAAATAGTTAGTAGACAATTTTTTGAATCAATACTTCCCTCTAAGAAAGATGACCCAGCTGAGGCTGGACATCCAAGGCTTCAAACAAGGAGATAATAAATCTCTTTACAATGCCTGGGAGAGGTATAGAAGGATGTTAAGAAAATGTCCCACTAAAATGTTTTTAGAATGGGTACAGTTAGAAATTTTCTACTATGGACTTTCAGACATGGCTAGAATGTCTTTACACCACTCTGCTGGTGGTTTTATACACATGAGAAAGACCATTAAAAAGGCTCAAGAGATTATTGAGACAGTTGCCACTAACCAGCATCTGTACTCATCTGCTGAGACTTCTACAAAAGGAGAGGTTAAGGCAATATCTACTTAACCTAACCCTCCAGAGCAAGATGGCCCATTGACTCAGCAACAGCACGCCCTTGCCTAGCAACTACTGGAACTACAAGAGGCTTTGCTAGAAACTTAGGCTTCTAACAGGAATATAAAAACTCAGCTGAGTCAAACAAGGCTGCAGTTATCTAAGCAGATAACAGAAGAATGCCAAGCTATTCAAGTAAGGAGTAAGAAATCCTTAAACATCCAACCTCAGTACAACAAGTAATCAAAGGAAATAAAGCCAACAGAGGAACACCAGATAGATATCCAAGACATCTCTGAGGGCATTGAATGCCTAAAGAGGAATGTCATTGGCATTCAACGCCAAGAAGGGGTATCCATCCCTGGCGTTGAACGCCCACTTGAGGACACCAATAAGGGCGTTGAACGCCCAAGAGGGGGCAGTGTCCCTAGCATTGAACGCCAGGAAGGGGGTAGCAACAAGGGCGTTGAACGCCCAAGTAAGGGAGGCCTGTTACAGGCTGATAACAACCCTCCTAAGCAAGTTAGTATCCTCCCTTCCAACACACACGGCACTCAGTCTTCATCAACCAAGATTGATGAGTATGAGGCTAAGATGTCATTTCCTCAGAAATTTCGTCAAGAGGAAAAAGATAAACAGTTTGCCCACTTTGCAGAGTTTCTCAGAACATTAGAAATCAAGATCCCTTTTTGTAGAGGTACTTGAACAGATACCTTCTTATTATAAGTTCATGAAGAACATTTTGAGTCATAAGAAGGATTGGAGAGAGACAGAAATAGTCCTCCTCACTGAAGAGTGCAGTCCAATTATTCAAAACAGCTTACCAGAGAAACTTAAGGATCCTGGAAGCTTTAGGATACCATGCACTCTAGGTGATGCTTGTACAAGGACAACTTTATGTGACCTTGGAGCAAGCATTAACCTAATACCTGCTTCATTAATAAAGAAGCTTTGCTTGACTGATGAAGTCAAACCAACCCACATATACCTTCAACTTGTTGATAGTTCTATTAAGATACCATCAGGCGTAATTGAAGACATGATTGTTAGTGTTGGACTATTTGCTATTCCCATTGACTTTGTGGTATTAGATATAGAAGGGCATAAGAGTGCATCCCATATCCTAGGGACACCCTTCCTAGTTATAGGATGGACCCTCATTGGAGTTGAGAAAAGGGAAGTAACCCTGAAAGTTAATGAGAAAAAGTTCACACTAAATGCTATCAAAGCTATGCAGCATCCAGACACCCCAGAGGAATGCATGAGCATTAACCTCATTGATTCCCTGGTTGAAGAAGCAAATATGGCTGAAAGTCTTAAGGAAGGGCTGAATGACATCCTTACAGATGCCCAGCCATATTTAGAGGAACCTCTAGAAACCACTGAGGAAAAGGAGAAACCTCCAAAGCTTGAGCTCAAGCCATTACCATCTTCCCTGAAATATGTATTTCTGGGAGATGGGGACACTTATGTTGTAATCATAAGCTCTGCCTTAGAGCCATAGAAAGAAGAAGCACTAATTCAAGTGCTTAAAACACACAAGACCACCCTTGGGTGGAATATAAGTGACCTTAAGGGAATTAGCCCTGCCCTGATGCATGCATAAAATCTTGCTGGAGGATAACGCCAAACCAGTGGTGTAACCACAAAGGCGATTGGATTCGGCTATGAAGGAAGTAGTACCGAAGAAGGTCACCAAGCTCTGGGAGACTGGGATTATTTATACCATTTCTGATAGCCCATGGGTGAGCCCTGTCCAAGTTATTCCTAAGAAGGAAGGCATGATAGTAGTTCATAATGAAAAGAATGAACTGATCCCTACAAGGACAGCTACAGGGTGGCATATGTGCATTGACTATAGAAGACTCAATGACGCCACCAGAAAGGATCATTTTCTTTTACCATTTATTGACCAAATGCTAGAAAGACCAGCAAGCATGCTTTGTATTATTTCCTGGATGGATATTCCGGGTACAATCAAATAGCAATGGATCCACATGATCAAAAGAAGACAGCATTCATATGCCCATTTGGCGTGTTTGCCTACAGACGAATGCCATTTGGCCTGTGCAATGCCCCTGCCACCTTTCAGAGATATATGCTATCCATCTTCTCTGATATGGTAAAGAAGTTTCTTGAAGTGTTCATATATGACTTCTCTATTTTGGAGACTCATTTGACTCCTGCCTTGACCATCTGGCCCTAGTTTTGAAAAGATGCCAAGAGACAAACCTAGTTCTAAACTGGGAGAAATGCTACTTTATGATGACTGAAGGCATTGTTCTTGGCCATCGAATTTCAAACATGGGAATAGAAGTAAATCAAGCTAAAGTGGATGTGATTGAACAATTCCCACCACCTACTAATGTCAAGGCAATCAGAAGTTTCCTAGGACATGTAGGATTTTACAGGAGGTTCATAAAAGATTTCTCTAAAATCGCAAAACCCCTGTGCAATTTCTTGGCCACTGATGTTCCATTCATCTTTGACCAAGAATGTCTGCCTGCCTTTCAAATCCGGAAAGCCAAGCTTGTCACTGCTCCTATCATCTTTGCACCCAACTGGGACTTACCATTTGAACTAATGTGTGATGTCACTGACCATGCCATTGGTGCAATTCTGGGGCAGAGACATGACAAGCTCCTACATGTCATTTATTATGCTAGTCAGGTATTAAATGATGCGATGAAAAACTACACTACTACAGAAAAGGAGTTACTTGCAGTGGTTTATGCCATTGACAAGTTCAGATGCATTTGAAAATGCAAAGATCTATAAAGAAAAATAAAAAATGTGGCATGACAGGAAGATATCCTTGATGAGTGGAAAATTGATGGTATAGAAGTTCACAAATGGAATCTCATTACAAGTATAGTTTCTAAACCAACAATAATCCTTTCATACAAAAATTTGGTTGTCACTAAAACAAACCCCTATAAAAATAACCGAAATATTCAAATCTCGGGTCGTTCTCCCTAGAAATTGCAATAAAGTGTTCTTGCTATTGGTTATGAAGTATGTTTGGGGTTTTTGAGATAAGAAACAAGAAAAACAAATTGCAAAAGAAACAAACTAGCAAGTAAGAAAGCTCTTGGCAAGGTATGAGAACTAGAAGTCCTATCCGAGTTATCCTTATCAATTGTGATGAGAATTGTTCATTGCTCCCACTTAGTTAACCTCCAACCATGGAGGAGAGTCAAGTGGATAAATTAACTTGATTCCACAAGTCCTAGCCAACTCCTAAGGAAAGACTAGGTTTAGTGGCATTCAAGTCAATTAGCAATGAACAAGAGAGTTTGATAACTCAAGTGTCACTAATTACTCTATCCAGGCCAAGAGGAACAAAATCTAACTCATAACTAGAAGAAACATTGCAACAAACACGTAGAAGGTAATAAAGGCAAACATTTTTAATTACAAGAATTAGAGGAATCTACAACTACAAAAGCAAGAGATCAACAATAGAAAGGCAAAACAATTATGAAACAACAAAGAACTTACCAATGGCATTAAGAAGAAATGTAGATGTACAAGAGAATTCATAAAGCAAAAGGAAAATTGAAGCAAGAAAAGAAGTAGATCTAGATCTAAAAGATTAACCTAAACATAATCCTAATTCTAGAGAGAACAGAGAGCTTCTCTCTCTAGAAACTAACTTTAACTACTTCTCTAACTAAAACTATATCCTAATGTGTGAAGTGATTCTAATGTGTTGACTCTCCCTTGAATTCTGCCTTAAATAGTCTCAGAAATGAGTTGGATCTGGGCCTGGGAAGTCCAAATTCGCCCCCCAGTGTTTTGCCTTTAAGTGAGTCACGTGCGAGCATCGACGCGTACGCGTCCCTGGAGTTTCGCGATCAACGCATATGCGTCTATTGCGCACCCGCATCCATGGTTGCATCCCAAATCCTTGTTTCTTCATGAGCTTTATACTTGCATGATTTTCCTCTCCATCCCTTTAATCTTTTCCTAGCCTTTCCAATCTGAATTCACTAACAAACATATCAAGGCATCTAGTGGAATCAAAGGTGAATTAATATTGACACATTAAAGGTCTAAAAAGCATGTTTTCACACTTAAGCACAAGTTAGGAGACAATCATGAAACCATGCTATTTCCTTGGACAAATGTAGGTAAAAGGTCATAAAATCCTCCAAATTAAGCACAAGATAAACCCTAAAAATATGGTTTATCAACCTCCCCTCACTTAGACGATAGCATGTCCTCATGTTAAATTAAGAGACAACAAAGGGTATCAATATTTATTCAATGTAACAACTACCTAAATGTAACCTATCTATATACAACTATCTATAATAATGCAGTTGCTTGGTCAAAATAAATCAATTCCCAAGAAGACGTATATAAGCATAAGGCTTAAAGCGATAGCAATCAAATCAAATCCACAATTGAATTGAGTTATTAAATATTTTTACAAACTTGCAAGAAAAGTGATGATTCTAGGTGAAACCATGTAATTGAGCAATCGAACCCTCACCGATCATGTTTACACTCTATTCGCTCAAGTGTTTAGGGTTGATTCACTCAATTCTCCCTTAATCATTCTTTCCAAGATTTGTTTCTCATCTAACAATCAACAATTATTTCATGCATGCATACTGGTGGACGAAATTGTGATCACATCAATGTAGTATTCTTTGTTGTTGTATGGAATCATTATTATGGCACTTATGTGTGGACACAACTCCGTTCAACTAACCAGCAAGTGTACTGGGTCGTCCAAGTAATACCTTACATGAGTAAGGGTCGATCCCACAGAGATTGTTGGTATGAAGCAAGCTATGGTCACCTTGTAAATCTCAGTTAGGCAGATTAAATGTTTATGGGTTTCGAAATTAATAATAAAAAGAAAATAAAAGGGATAGAAATACTTATGTAAATTAATAGTGGGAATTTCAAATAAGTGTATGGAGATGTTGTGCTCCTCTTGAATCTCTACTTTCCTACTCACTCTTCCTTCAATCCTTCTTACTCCTTTCCATGGCAAGCTGTATGTAGGGCATCACTATCATCAATGGCTACTTTCAATCCTCTCGGGAAAATGGTCCTATGCGCTGTCACTGCACGGCTAATCGTCTGGAGGCATCACCCTTGGTTGATAGCTACATCCCATCCTCTCAGTGAAAATGGTCCAAATGCTCTGTCACAGCACGGCTAATCATCTGTCGGTTCTCAATCAGGTTGGAATAGAATCCATTGATCCTTTTGCGTTTGTCATCACGCCCAGCCTTCAGGAGTTTGAAGCTCGTCACAGTCATTCAATACCGGAATCCTACTCGGAATACCACAGACAAGGTTAGACTTTCCGGATTCCCAGGATCCTACTCGGAATACCACAGACAAGGTTAGACTTTCCGGATCCCCATGAATGCCGCCATCTATCTAGCTTATACCACGAAGATTCTGTTGGGGAATATAAGAGATATGCGCCCGGCCTAAGGTAGAACGGAAGTGGTTGTCAGTCACGCGCGTTCATAGTTGAGAATGATGATGAGTGTCACGGATCATCATATTCATCAAAGTGTTGTGCAACGTATATCTTGGAATAAGAATAAAAGAGAATTGAATAGAAAGTAATAGTAATTGTATTGAAACTTGAGGTACAGCAGAGCTCCACACCCTTAATCTATGGTGTGCAGAAACTCCACCGTTGAAAATACATAAGTGAAAGATTCAGGCATGGCCGAATGGCCAGCCCCCTAAATGTGATCACAGGATTCAAAATACAATCCAGGATGAGATTATGATAGTAAAAAGTTCTATTTATAATAAACTAGCTCCTAGGGTTTACATGAGTAAGTAATTGATGCATAAATCCACTTCCGGGGCCCACTTGGTGTATGCTTGGGCTGAGCTTGATCAATCCACGAGCTGAGGCTTCTCTTGGAGTTGAACTCCAAGTTATGACGTGTTTTGGGCGTTCAACTCCGGATCATGACGTTTTTCTGGCGTTTAACTCCAGACAGCAGCATGAACTTGGCGTTCAACGCCAAGTTACGTCGTCAATTTCCGAATAAAGTATGGACTATTATATATTGCTGGAAAGCCCTGGATGTCTACTTTCCAACGCCGTTGAGAGCGCGCCATTTGGAGTTCTGTAGCTCCAGAAAATCCACTTTGAGTGCAGGGAGGTCAGATTCCAACAGCATCAGCAGTCCTTTTGTCAGCCTTTTTCAGAGTTTTGCTCAAGTCCCTCAATTTCAGCCAGAATTTACCTGAAATCACAGAAAAACACACAAACTCATAGTAAAGTCCAGAAATGTGAATTTAACATAAAAACTAATGAATACATCCCTAAAAGTAGCTTGAACTTACTAAAAATTACCTAAAAACAATGCCAAAAAGCGTATAAATTATCCGCTCATCACATACATTCATCATGAGGTCTTTTCATAGGTTGTAATGGGGCTAGGGTCAAGGTAAGATGTATATTTGGTTAAGTGGACTTGAAATTTGAATCTTTGATAAGCTTAGACTTTCCACCTAACCTATGACAACCTATACAATTAAGTGCTAACCTAACTACCCATTATTCACTTTTTCACATACTTATGCATTTCCGTTTCATTTCACAACGCCTATGCATTGATCTTTATTGAGCTTTACTTTGGGGCATTTTGTCCCTTTTTATTGCTTTTATTTTTCTTCCTTTTTCTATTTTTTTCTTTTTTTTTTCTTTTCTTTTCCACTTTTTATTTTTGTTTTTCTCATTATTTTTTTTCTTTCAAGCAATATACAAGAACATCAATGCATAAGATCTAACAATTGATTAATACATGAGTATATACCCAATTCCCAATATTTACAACAAAAACAAAAATACCCTTTTATCCCAACCAATGTCCCAAATTTTCCACACTTGAATGACACACACACACTAGCCTAAGCTAATCAAAGATCCAAATTAAGGACAATTATTATTTTTCGCTTTAAGGCTTGTAATGTGCTAGATTAAGAATAAAGTGGGTTAATCTTAGGCTCAAAGTTGGCTAACAAAAGTTGCTAGAAGATAAGGCTATTTGGATAAGTGAGATAATGAAATAATAGCCTCAATCATATAAGTGCATGAATACACAAAATAATGGACATATAGAATCAAACAAATCAAAGATTACAATCATAAGAAGAGAACAATGCACACAAGAAGGAAAATTAGTGGTTATAAGATGTAACCACACAATTAGGCTCAAATCTCACAAGGTTGTGTGTTCTTAGCTCAAAAACATGATCCACAATATATATAATTCAAGCAAGTTCTATGAAAAGTTTTTTCACTCAAATCAATTGAGATGCCCTATAGAATAGATCCTTGAAAATTTTCATTATTTTGTCTAAGCTTATTATACATATATATGCAACTATGCAACTAAAAATCCTAAAAGTCCTAAAAATGATATGCAAAAGTGTTAGGGTTAGAAACTTGTCACCTATAAGCACCGAATGGTCGGATGACCTCCCCACACTTAAAAGTCTGCACCGTCCTCGGTGCACTCTAAGATGAACAAGGGGGTATGGCGACTCTCCGAATTGCTACCTTTAGCTCGTAGGTCAATCGGTTGCTGCGTGTTCTTTTTTCCGCTTCCATTTTTGCTTATAGTGACTCATCCTGAAAGTAGAAGGTAGGATAGTAAGACAAGTAAATGCAAAAGCAAGGAAGCTCAAGTTGTTGGAATGAGATAAATCACTAAAATTGAGTGAGTGAATTAGTGTGACATTAGTGAGAAATAGGTGTGTAAATTCTAAGATGCATGCGGTCTAAAACACACACTAGCATACAAAGTTGGGTCACAAATTATACAAAAGGGAGCATGCATTTCACTCATTCTAGTGTGCTTGAGATGCTCTAAACTTGTGGGTCAAAAACAACCAAACAAGCAATAATGAAGCATGAAAGCATTCAAGCTAAAAACATATGGATGCATATGATCAAGAAGTACAATGCATTAGGGAAAATGCACAACATCCAATTTCAAGAAATTGCCTAATCAAAGAAAACGATTCAAATTACATGATGGCAAAATCATGCAATTCAAAAGAATTAACAAGCTTGAAGGCAATGTAACATGTACTTGGTATTTACAAAATTAAGCATGATCGAACCAAGTAGCAATATATAACCTCGACAAAGGATCGAACAATGAAAACTAACAATCAATGATATTAAAATAACATCTTATCAGTGAGTAGCAGCAATAAACAATAAACAAGATTAATAATCCACACTTATAATGAAAAGTAGAAAATTAAAGGAAAATTCAACTAACTAAGTAACTACCTAAAAGAAATGGTTATAATTGGTGTTTGGTAGTGTTAGATGATGGTTGAAGATGGGAAAGAATAGAAGAGAAGAAAGAAGAAGGAGAGAAATGGAAAGAAGAGAAGAAAAGAAGGTGTATGGAGTAAGGCGATCCACGCATACGCGTAGTGCGCGCGTGCGCGTGATGAGATGAAATGGGATCGATGCGTACGCGTGAAGCACGCGTACGCGCGGGTGGTGGTTGATAGAATCAACGTGTACGCGTGGAGCACACGTACGCGTGGGTTGACTTGTGCCTCAGGCACAAAGGTCGCGCAATGCAGGCACAACTCTCGGGTAGGTGTATGGAGGAATGAAACTTCTTCATCCACGCTTACGTGTGGGTGACGCATACGCGTGGATTGGCTAAAAAGCTCAGAGCACGGGTACGCATGAGGTGCGCATACACGTGGGTTGGTGTTTTGTTTTTCAAAATTTTATATGTTTTTGCACCAATTCAAACATTCTAAACCTCCAAACAGCTACCAAAATACCATAAAACCTTATTTGACATACTGAACTACTACTACACTCTACAAATCAACCAAAAGATGAATTTAAACTAATATTACCAATATTTACAAAGAAGAAAATGAAAAAATTTTACCATGGTGGGGTGTCTCCCACCTAGCACTTTTGTTTATTGTCCTTAAGTTGGACTTCTAGGGAGCTCCTCTCAAGGTGGCTTGTGCTTACATTCTTCTTGGAACTCCCACCAATGCTTGGTTCTCCATTGTGGCCCAAGATTTCTCATAAGTTGCACCAAGTCTTGATGGAGTTCTTCTCAAACTAGGGGCTCCCAAAGTCGATCTCGTCTTGTAATCCGGGATCCCACACTTTATTTTCACACCCGTCTTGAAGTTGATCATTATTAGTCCTTCCGGGTGGCACAACATTAGAATTCTCATTTAAGCGGCCAAACATCTTCCTAGACCCATGCACTCTAGTTCTACACCAACCTTTGCTTTTAAGTCTTAAGCATGTGACCATCATGGACTTTGACTTACAATGCCAACCACTAACCATCTCCCTTTTGCTCTTAAAGCCACAAAGATGTCTAAGTTGACCATCCGTTTCAAGCAAATCATATTCAAGGGGAATAATGAAGCTTAAGTATAAGGAATTTACCCACTTAAATGAAAGAATGGATGGTGGTGGCTTGGGGAGAGGTATTTTTGATGTCCTTGCAAGCTCTACTCCCTTATGTTCTTCCTTGACCACGTCCACCTCTTCACAAACTTCTTCACTTTCAATCTTTTGTTCATCAATTTCATCTAACTCTTCTCCGTCACTCAAATTATGAATGGGAGGATTAGAAAAATCTACATCCATATTGCTTTCTATTTCATTGGGAGAAAGTTCTTCAAATGCAAAGGATTTGCTACCAAGAAGATTGGATGCATGATCTTTATTTCCAAGGGAACTCAAGTCTTGCTTTAGTCTTTCCAAGTCTTCATTCAACAATTGTTTTGGAGGTTGTGCACTCTCCCCCTCAACATCAAATTCAACTTTCTTGGAGGGGTTTTCTATGACTCTAGATTCCCATGGAGATTCCGCATCTCCTAAGTTTTCAACCACTTCTTCCTTTTCTTCAATAATCATAGGTTCCTCCAATTGTTCTAACACAAAGCAACATTTCTCCTTTTCCACCAGAGTTTCCAATCTCTCCTTCATGTTATGCTCTTCAATTGATTCTCCGTATGTGACCATGGGAGGGCCTTGAGTGCTCAAGCATTGGGAGGCTAATCGGTTTACCAACTCGGCCAAGGCGACCGTGAATACTAGTGCCTCCCTCTTCATCTCTTTTTGCCTTTGAAGGAATAGAGAGAGAAAATCATCCATTGGGGTTTGGGGTGGATGGAAGGGTTCATCATTTTGGAGGAAAGGTTCATAATAGGAAAGTGATTTTTCTTGGTAAGGGTATGAAGGTGGTGTGTGTGGAATGTACGGTTCTTGGGAGTATTCATGTTGGAATTGTAGTGGCTCTATGGATTTTCTTACATAATAGTCACAAGGATGAGGTAAGGGTGATTGGTTATATGATGGATGAGGGTCATATGAGGGAGTTTGGCAAAAAGGGGCTTGTGAGTATGGTTGAGGGCTATGTTGAGGAGGTGGTCCATAGGCATGTGGTGGTGGTTGGTGACACATACAACAAGGACTACCACATCCATTAGATTGGTATGCATTAGGATTGGAGTTATACCTATATGAGACCAGTGGTTCCTCCCAACCTTGATTGTTCCATCCTTGATACACATCCTCATTGAAGCTTCCATTGCCTACAACATAGTTAGAACCAAACTTATAGCCAAAGTGAGGATTCATGATGAAAAGAGAAAATAAGAAACAAAATCTAATAAGAAATAATGAAACAAAGTCCTAAAACTAGCAAAAACTAACAAGAAATCTAAAAAATCAAGCTATTCACAATATTCACATATATACAATAACCAATAATATAACAACATTGCAATTCTCCGGCAACGGCGCCATTTTGATGAGTGGAAAATTGATGGTATAGAATTTCACAAATGGAATCTCGTTGCAAGTATAGTTTCTAGACCAACAATAATCCTTTCATACAAAAATTTGGTTGTCACTAAAACAAACCCCTATAAAAATAACCGAAGTATTCAAACCTCGGGTCGTTCTCCCTAGAAATTGCAATAAAGTGTTCTTGCTATTGGTTATGAAGTATGTTTGGGGGTTTTGAGATAAGAAACAAGAAAAGCAAATTGCAAAAGAAACAAACTAGCAAGTAAGAAAGCTCTTGGCAAGGTATGAGAACTAGAAGTCCTATCCTAGTTATCCTTATCAACTGTGATGAGAATTGTTCATTGCTCCCACTTAGTTAACCTCCTACCATGGAGGAGAGTCAAATGGATGAATTAACTTGATTAGCAATCAACAAGAGAGTTTGATAACTCAAGTGTCACTAATTATACTACCTAGGCCAAGAGGAACAAAATCTAACTCAGAACTAGAAGAAATATTTCAACTAACACGTAGAAGGCAATAAAGGCAAACATTATTAATTGCAAGAATGAGAGGAATCTACAACTACAAAAGTAAGAGATCAACAATAGAAAGGCAAAATAATTATGAAACAACAAAGAACTTACCAATTGTATTGAGAAGAAATATAGATCTACAAGAGAATTCATAAAGCAAAAGGAAAATTGAAGCAAGAGAAGAAGTAGATCTAGATCTAAAAGATTAACCTAAACCTAATCCTAATTCTAGAGAGAAGAGAGAGCTTCTCTCTCTAGAAACTAACTCTAACTACTTCTCTAACTAAAACTATGTCCTAATGTGTGAAGTGATTCTAATGTGTTGACTCTCCCTTGAATTCTGCCTTAAATAGCTTCAGAAATAAGTTGGATCTGAGCCTGGGAAGCCCAGAATTCGCCCCCAGCATTTTGCCTTTAAGTGAGTCATGTGCGAGCATCGACGGGTACGCAGCATGTACGCGTACGCGTACCTGGAGTTTCACGATCCACGCGTATGCGTCTAGTGCATGCGCGCGTCCATGGAAGCATCCCAAATCCTTGTTTCTTCCTGAGTTCTCCACTTGCATGCTTTTCCTCTCCATCCCTTTGATCAATTCCTAGCCTTTCCAATCTGGATTCACTAAAAAATATATCAAGGCATCTAGTGGAATCAAAGATGAATTAATATTGGCACATTAAAGGTCTAAAAAGCATGTTTTCACACTTAAGCACAAATTACGAGACAATCCTGAAACTATGCTATTTCCTTGGACAAATGTAGGTAAAAGGTCATAAAATCCTCCAAATTAAGCACAAGATAAACCCTAAAAATGGGGTTTATCAATCCTCCAGAGTCTTTGAACCAGGACAGAAGGTCCTGCTTTTCAACTCAAGACTCAAATTATTCCGTAGGAAACTCAAATTCTGTTGGAAGGGACCGTATGTGAATACTAGTGTATCACCTTACCGGCACATAGAACTTCAAGGTAAAGAAAACAAGTTAACTATCAATGGACAGAAGGTTAAGCGTTACCTTGAAGGAGACATAGAGCCAGGAGGCTCAACACTGGTACTAAGTTAAGTACAGTGAATTCAGCTAAATACATTAAAGAAACGCTTGTTGGGAGGCAACCCAATGATTATATTATTTTTATTATTATTTATTTCTATTTTAATTAGTTTTTCCTTATAATTATTTTTTAATTAGGTTGAGTTTAATGTTAGTGATCATGAACAGTGGTCAAACAGAGAGAGAATGATGCAAAACAGCAAACAAAATACCCTGAAGAAGGGATCTCTCTGGCGTTAAACGCCAGGAAAGGGTGACATTTGGGCATTTAAACGCCCATGGAGGCAGCAGGTCTGGCATTGAACGCCAGCCAGGGAGCCTGACTGGGCGTTCAAAGCCCATTGGGGATCACAAGCTTAGAGTTGAACGCCAGCCAGGGGTACTTGGCTGCGCGTTCAGATGCCCAGGAAGATGGGTAGTATGGCGTTGAACGCCAGAATCGGTGCCATTCTGGGTGTTCAACGCCCAGCAAGCAGAGGAAGCAGCGTTAAACACCAGCAAGGCAGCATGGGAGGTAATTTTCAAAAGCTTATCTTTTTCAAATTCAATCTTGAATTTCTTTGATTTTTAAATCAAATTTTGTTCAAATATTTCAATTTCAATTCAATTTCAAATTTAAAATATTTTTCAAATCCTTTCAAATCTTTTTCAAATTTCATATCTTTTTCAACTTGTATTCAAATTCTTTCAAAATCTTTTCTTATCTTCAAAAATTATTGTTCATATCTTTTATTAAACTTTCAAATCTTTTTCATACTTCTTATCTTATCTTTAAAATCTTTTGTATCTTTTTCATTCGAATTCGATTCTTCTCTTCTCCACCACTTCACTTCTCTTCTTCTTCCTTTCTTACCTTTTGCTTGATGACGAGCAAATCTTCTTAGTTTGGTGTGGAAGGAGCCCTGTTCTCTCATCAAAAATTCGAATCCCATGACTCCAAGAAGTGGCAAGACCGCTTCAAGAAACAAGAAAGAAGATAACCGAATAGTTGTTTTCAAACATGTTCGATTCCTTACCAAGCAACATGAAGAACATTATCAAAAGATAATGAGTAAAAGGCCAGTAATCCCTGAGGTAGGATTAAAATTAGGAGAAGAAGAATACCCGGAGATCCAGGAGCAAATTTGAAGGAGATGCTAGGAGATTCTAACTAATCGTGAGTTTAATGTTGGATATAACATGATCCATGAATTTTACGCAAATTTGTGGATGACAGATTGCAAAAGAAGAGTTAATAGTCAAAATAGTCCCTGAAAGATACCCCGATCTCCATTTTCGTCCTCAAAAGATAAAATTAATTGAAATCGTCCCCGAAAGATACACGACTTGGTCATGTTAGTCCTTCCGTCAGTTAGATGACGACGTGTCACGTTAAGTGCCACATGGTACATGATGACGTGGTGGTTAATGCCACGTGTCACAAGATGATTGGTTGACATGTCAAATCAGTGACACGTGGCATGCCACGTGTCACTTGATATGTAAAAAAGTTATTTATAATCAAAATAGTCCTTGAAAGTTCAGACGTAAGTCGTTTTCATCCCTAAATTTTAAAAATTAATCAAATTAGTCCTTATATATATTTTTTTTATTTTTTCTTGTTAATATTAAATTTGAAATATTTTTTGATACTACTAATTTTAATAGAAATGTAATTGACAAACAAAAGGGTAGTTTTGTATTTTTGTTGAAAATATTGGGAATTGGGTACATACTCATGTATTGATCAAATGTAAAATCTTATGCATTGATGCTCTTGTATATAGAAAGAAAAAAATGAGAAAAACAAAAGAAAAAGAAAAATAATATGAAAAAAAATTATAGAAAAAGAAAGAAAAAGAAGAAAAAGAAAGAATAAAAAGGGGACAAAATGCCCCAAAGCAAAGTGAACCTCAATAAAATCAATGCATAAGTGTTGTGAAATAAAAACGGATACATGAGTATGTGAAAAAGTGAAGGATGGGTAGTTAGGCTAGCTTTAAAATTGTATAAGATGTCATAGGTTAGGTGGGAAGTCTAAGCTTATCAAAGATTCAAACTTCAAACTCACTTGACCAAATATGCATCCTACCTTGACCCTTACCCCATTACAACCTAAAGAAAAGACCTCATGATAGATGTATGCATGCATGAGATATATGTTGATTGTTAGAAGAAGAACAAATCTTGGAAAGCATGATTAGGGGAGAATTGAGAGAATCGACCCTAAACACTTGAGCGAATAGAGTGCAAACACATCCGGTGAGGGTTCGAAGCTCAATTACATGTTTTCACCTATGATCATCTCTTCATGCAAGTTTGTAAAAATATTTAATAACTCAATTCAATTGTGGATTAGACTTGCTAGTCCTTAGCCCTTGCGTATATATGCTTCTTGAGAAATTGATTTATTTTGACCAAGCAATTGCATTCATGTAGATAGTTGCTTATAGGTAGATTGCATTTAGTTAGTTTCCATTGAATAAATGCCATACCCTTACTTCATTCTTGGTTTAAGCATGAGGACATGCTTGGTTTAAGTGTGGGGAGGTTGATAAACCCCATTTGTAGGGTTTATCTTATGCTTCATTTAAGGGATTTTATGACCTTTTACCCACATTTATCCATTGAAATAGCATGGTTTTATAACTTCTCCTTTAATTGTACTCAAGAGTGAAAACATGCTTTTTAGGTCTTAAAATAGCTAAACTTAATTCACCTTGATTCCATTAGATGCCTTGATATGTTTGTTAAGTGACTTCAGATTTAGGAGGCAAAGATTGGATAAAGGGAATAAAGTAAAATCATGTAACAATGGAGAACTCATGAAGAAATGAAAGAACCGGAAAGCTGTCAAGCCGACCTCTTCGCACTTAAACGACCATAACTTCAGCTACAGAGGTCCAAATGGTGCGGTTTCAGTTGGATTAGAAAGCTAACATCCAGGGCTTCGAAACGATATAAGATTTGCCATAGTTGCTACACGTATGGTGATGCGCACGCGCACTGTACGCGCATGCGTCGTTGCTGCCATATGATCCACTTAAAGCAATACGTGGCCAGCGAATTCTAAAGCCTTGTGGGCCCAATCCAACTCATTTCTGATGCTATTTAAGCCAAGGATTGAAGGGGGAATGAACATACTCTCATACTTTGGAAGTTAGTTACCATTAGTCATAGTTTAGTTTAGAGGTAGTTTCTAGAGAGAGAAGCTCTCTCTTCTCTCTAGAATTAGGATTAGGATTAGGTTTAGTT
Source organism: Arachis stenosperma (assembly GCF_014773155.1). Classification (NCBI taxonomy): domain Eukaryota; kingdom Viridiplantae; phylum Streptophyta; class Magnoliopsida; order Fabales; family Fabaceae; genus Arachis; species Arachis stenosperma. The sequence continues at coordinate 82,715,160 of NC_080377.1, forward strand.
CTTAGATCTAGATTTTAATCTTTGCTTTCTTCTACTTCTATCTCTCAATTCATTGTAGTTAGATTCATTCTTCTTCCATTCTTTGGTTGTAATTTCCTTTGTGTTGTTCTTATGTTTTGTTGTAGATTTACTATTGTTCCTTCCATTTTCTTTCAATTCAATAAGAGGTAATTCATGTAGATCTTGTTTCTTTTGATTTGTTGTTGTTAATTTCTTTCAATAATTGTTTTTAGATTTCATTCTTGTTGTCAATTTACTATTCTTTCCTTTTATGCCTTTCAAGTGTTAATGAAATGCTTGGTTGGATTTTAGAGTAGAATTTTATACTCTTGGCTTGGAAAGGTAACTTAGGAACTCTTGAGTTACTAATGTCCAAGTAATTGATGATTGGGATCCATTGACTCTAGTTCTCACTAATTGAATTAGTGGAGAGTTAGGACTTATGGACTAGGATTGATATAGCTCATTTGACTTTCCTTTACTACTAGTTAGAGGATGATTTAATGAGATTAATCCTTGCCAATTCTCATATTGTGGTTAGCGATTAGGATAGAGATCCTTGACCACCAACCCTTGCCAAGATCTTTTTAGTTGTTAGTTTATTTTCATTGCCATTTACTTTCATGCCTCTTATCAAAACCCCAAAATAACTCAAACCAATAATAAGACACTTTATTGTAATTCCTAGGGAGAACGACCCGAGATTTCAATACTTCGGTTTATAAATTTTAGGGGCTTGTACTAGTGACAAACAACTTTTTGTATGAAAGGATTATTGATTGGTTTAGAAACTATACTTGCAACGAGAATTCATTTGTGAAATTCTATACCATCAAAAACCCAATCATCACACTTCCCAGTCTCTAGGACTATGAAATCAGCAGGGATGTAATGGTCTTCAATCTTTACCAGAACATCCTCCACAAGTCCATAAGCTTGTTTTCTTGAATTGTCTGCCATCTCTAGTGAGATTCTTGGAGCTTGTACCTCAAAGATCCCTAGCTTCTCCATTACGGAGAGAGGCATGAGGTTTATACTTGACCCTAAGTCATACAGAGCCTTCTCAAAGGTCATGGTGCCTATGGTACAATGTATTGAGAACTTCCTAGGGTCCTGTCTCTTTTGAGGTAATCTCTGCCTAGACAAGTCATCCAGTTCTTTGGTGAGCAAAGGGGATTCATCCTCCCAAGTCTCATTACCAAATAACTTGTCATTTAGCTTCGATTGCTCCAAGGTATTTAGTAACTTGCTCTTCAGTGACATCTTCATCCTCTTCAGAGAAAGAATACTCTTCAGAGCTCATGAATGGCAGAAGTAAATCCAATGGAATCTCTATGGTCTCATTATGAGCCTCAGATTCCCATGGTTCCTCATTAGGGAACTCATTGGAGGTCAGTGGACGTCCATTGAGGTCTTCCTCAGTGGAACTCACTGCCTCTTCCTCCTCTCCAAATTCGGCCATGTTGATGGCCTTGCACTCTCCTTTTGGATTCCCTTCTGTATTGCTTGGAAGAGTACTATGAGAGAGTTCAGTAACTTTCTTACTCAGCTGACCCACTTGTGCCTCCAAATTTCTAATGGAGGACCTTGTTTCAGTCATGAAACTTTGAGTGGTTTTTATTAGATCACAGATCATGGTTGCTAAGTCAAAGTGGCTTTGCTTAGAATTCTCTGTCTGTTGATGAGAAGATGATGGAAAAGGCTTGCCATTGCTAAACCTGTTTCTTCTACCATTATTGTTGTTGAAACCTTTTTGAGGTCTCTGTTGATCCTTCCATGAGAGATTTGGATGATTTCTCCATGAAGAATTATAGGTGTTTCTATAGGGTTCTCCTATGTAATTCACCTCTTCCATTGAAGGGTTCTCATGATCATAAGCTTCCTCTTCAGATGAAGCATCCTTAGTACTGCCTGGTGCAGCTTGCATTCCAGACAGACTTTGAGAGATCAAATTGACTTGCTGAGTCAATATTTTGTTCTGAGCCAATATGGCATTTAGAGTATCAATCTCAAGAAATCCTTTCTTCTGATTCGTCCCATTGTTCACAGGATTCCTTTCAGAAGTGTACATGAATTGGTTATTTGCAACCATTTCAATGAGCTCTCGAGCTTCTGCAGGCGTCTTCTTCAGATGAAGAGATCCTCCAGCAGAGCTATCCAATGACACCTTGGATAGTTCAGATAGACCATCATAGAAGATACCTATGATGCTCCATTCAAAAAGCATGTCAGAAGGACACTTTCTGATCAATTATTTGCATCTTTCCCAAGCTTCATAGAGGGATTCACCTTCCTTCTGTCAGAAGGTTTGGACTTCTACTCTAAGCTTACTCAATTTTTGAGGTGGAAAGAACTTTGTCAAGAAGGCATTGACTAGCTTTTCCCAAGAGTTCAGGCTTTCTTTAGGTTGTGAGTCCAACCATATCCTAGCTCTGTCTCTTACAGCAAAAGAATAGCATAAGTCTGTAGACTTCAGGGTCAACCCCATTAGTCTTGACAGTGTCACAGATTTGCAAGAATTCAGCTAAGAACTGATGAGGATCTTCCAATGGAAGTCCATGGAACTTGCAATTCTGTTGCATTAGAGAAACTAATTGAGGCTTAAGCTCAAAGTTGTTTGCTCCAATGGCATGGATAGAGATGCTTCTCCCATAGAAGTCAGGAGTAGGTGCAGTAAAGTCACCCAGCACCTTCCTTGCATTGTTGGCATTATTGTTGTTTTCGGCTGCCATGGGTTTTTCTTCTTTGAAGATTTCTGTTAAGTCCTCTACAGAGAGTTGTGCTTTAGCTTCTCTTAGCTTTCGCTTCAAGGTCCTTTCAGGTTCAGGGTCAGCCTCAACAAGAATACTTTTGTCTTTGCTCCTGCTCATATGAAAGAGAAGAGAACAATAAAATATGGAATCCTCTATGTCACAGTATAGAGATTCCTTGAGGTGTCAGAGAAAAAGAAAAATAGAAGGAAGAGGTAGAAAATTCAAACTTATCAAGGAAAGATAGAGTTCAAATTGTGCATTGAGGAGTAGTGTTAGTCCATAAATAGAAGGATGTAAAAAGAGGGGAAGAAATTTTCGAAAATAAATTAAAAAGATTTTAGAAACATTTTGAAAAATACTAATTGATTTTCGAAAACTAAGAGTGAAAAAGAAATCAAGTGATTTTTGAAAAAGATTTTGAAATTAGAAATCAAAAAGATATGTTTGAAAACTTATTTTGAAAAATATGTGATTAAGAAGATATGATTGAAAAGTTATGGTTTTAAAAAGATGTGATTGAGAAGATATGATTTGAAAAACAGTTTAAAAAGATTTGATTTTTAAAATCAATGACTTGACTAACAAGAAAAGATATGATTCAAACATTAAACCTTTCTCAACAGAAAAGGCAACATACTTGAAATGTTGAATCAAATCATTAATTGTTAGCAAGTATCTTTGAAAATGGAAAGAAATTGATTTTGAAAAAGATTTGATTGAAAAGATATGATTTGAAAAAGATTTGATTTTGAAAAATTTTGAAAACTTGAAAAAAATTTTGAGTTAAAAACAAAATCTTCCCTCTTGTGCCATCCTGGCGTTAAACGCCCAGAATGGTATCCATTCTGGCGTTTAACGCCCAAAACACTACCCTTTTGGGCGTTAAACGCCCAGCCAGGCACCCTGGCTGGCGTTTAAATGCCAGTTTTCCTTCCTCATTGGGCGTTTTGATCACCCAGCTTTTTCTGTGTAATTCCTCTGCTGAATGTTCTGAATCTTCAATTCTCTGTATTACTGACTTGAAAAGACACAAATTAAAAATTTTTTGGATTTTTAATAATGAGGAATAATCAAAATGCAACTAAAATCTAATAAACAATGCATGCAAGACACCAAACTTAGAAGTTTGTATACTATTGACACTAACAAAATGAGAATGCATATGAGAAACAACAAAACGCTCAAGACAAGAGAATTTAAAGATCAGAGCAAGGAAATCATCAAGAATAACTTGAAGATTAATGAAGACACTTGAAAAATGCAAGAAGAACAGAAACATGCAATTGACACCAAACTTAAAATGAGACACTAAACTCAACAAGAAACATAAAATATTTTTTGTTTTTTATGATTTTGTAAATTTTTTTTTTGGATTTTTTTTCGAAAATTATATGGAAAAAATAAAGATATCAAAATTCTTAATGAGAATTCCAGGAATCATGCAATGTTTGTCTAAAGCTTCAATCTAAAGAAATTAGACATGGCTAGCCAAGCTTCAGCAGGACATTACATTCAAGAGCTAAATTGATGAGAATCAATCAGCTTTGGTGATGATAAGAACATCACCTTGGAGCACTAGAATTCATTCTTAAGAACTCTGAAGAATACCTAATCTAAGTAACAAGATGAACCGTCAGTTGTCCAAACTCAAACAATCCCCGGCAACGGCGCCAAAAACTTGGTGCACAAAATTGTGATCATCAATGGCGCCATCAACATGGTACGCTCTATTGCAATCTCAACTTTTTATCACAACTTTGCACAACTAACCAGCAAGTGCACTGGGTCGTCCAAGTAATAAACCTTACGCGAGTAAGGGTCGATCCCACGGAGATTGTTGGTATGAAGCAAGCTATGGTCACCTTGTAAATCTCAGTCAGGCAGATTCAAATGGTTATAGATGATTTATGAATAACGCATAGAATAAAGATAGAGATACTTATGTAATTCATTGGTGAGAATTTCAGATAAGCGTATGGAGATGTTTTGTCCCTTCTGTCTCTCTGCTTTCCTACTGTCTTCATCCAATCCTTCTTACTCCTTTCCATGGCAAGCTGTATGTTGGGCATCACCATTGTCAGTGGCTACAGTCCCGTCCTCTCAGTGAAAATATTCAACGCGCTCTGTCACAGCACGGCTAATCATCTGTCGGTTCTCAATCAGGTTGGAATAGAATCCAGTGATTCTTTTGCGTCTGTCACTAACGCCCAGACTTCAGGAGTTTGAAGCTCGTCACAGTCATTCAATCATTGAATCCTACTCAGAATACCACAGACAAGATTTAGACCTTCCGGATTCTCAAGAATGCCGCCATCAATTCTAGCTTATACCACGAAGATTCCGATTAAGGGATCCAAGAGATAAACACTCAATCTAAGGTAGAACGGAGGTGTTTGTCAGGCACACCTTCATAGGTGAGAATGATGATGAGTGTCACGGATCATCACATTCATCAAGTTGAGGAACAAGTGATATCATGGAACAAGAATAAGCTGAATTGAATAGAAGAACAATAGTAATTGCATTAATACTCGAGGTACAGAAGAGCTCCACACCTTAATCTATGGTGTGTAGAAACTCCACCGTTGAAAATACATAAGTGATAATGGTGATCATTGGCTTCGGCCCCAGAGAGGGAACCAGAAGAACCCAGATCAAAATACAATAGCAAAAGGTCTTATTTATAAAGAACTAGTAGCCTAAGGTTTACAAAGATGAGTAAATGACATAAAAATCCACTTTCGGGCCCACTTGGTGTGTGCTTGGGCTGAGCATTGAAGCTTTCATGTGTAGAGACTTTTCTTGGAGTTAAACGCCAGCTTTTGTGCCAGTTTGGGCGTTTAACTCCCATTCTTGTGCCAGTTCCGGCGTTTAACGCCGGGCAGTTTTGAGCTGATTTGAAACGCCGGTTTGGGCCATCAAATCTCGGGCAAAGTATGGACTATTATACATTGCTGGAAAGCCCAGGATGTCTACTTTCCAACGCAGTTAAGAGCGCGCCAATTGGGCTTCTGTAGCTCCAGAAAATCCACTTCGAGTGTAGGGAGGTCAGAATCCAACAGCATCTACAGTCCTTTTCAGCCTCTGAATCAGATTTTTGCTCAGGTCCCTCAATTTCAGCCAGAAAATACCTGAAATCACAGAAAAACACACAAAATCATGGTAAAGTCCAGAAAAGTGAATTTTAACTAAAAACTAATAAAAATATCATAAAAACTAACTAAAACATACTAAAAACATACTAAAAACAATGCCAAAAAGCGTATAAATTATCCGTTCATCACTAAGCGAGTGATGGAGAATTCCAAGATACAAGAGGATCAACCCAAAAGGAAGGCACCTGAGCCTCCCCAAGAGATCCCTCCAATTGAGTATTGGGATCAGCTGAAGGCGTCTGTGATGCACTTGCAAACCACCGTGGATCAACTCAGAAGGGAGAAAAAAGATCAGACTAGTATGATTTGTAAACTGATCAAAGAGCAAGATAAGTGATGAGCGGATAATTTATACGCTTTTTGGCATTATTTTTAGTATGTTTTTGGTATCTTTTAGTTAGTTTTTATTATATTTTTATTAGTTTTTAGTTAAAATTCACTTTTCTGGACTTTACTATGAGTTTGTGTGTTTTTCTGTGATTTCAGGTATTTTCTGACTGAAATTGAAGGTTCTGAGCAAAAATCTGATCCAGAGACTGAAAAGGACTACAGATGCTGTTGGATTCTGACCTCCCTGCACTCGAAGTGGATTTTCTGGAGCTACAGAAGCCCAATTGGCGCGCTCTCAACGGCATTGGAAAGTAGACATCCTGGGCTTTCCAGCAATATATAATAGTCCATACTTTGCCCAAGATTTGATGGCCCAAACCGGCGCTCAAAGTCACCTACAGAAATTCCAGCGTTAAACGCCGGAACTGGCATAAAACTTGGAGTTAAACGCCCAAACTGGCATGAAAGCTGGCGTTTAACTCCAGAAAAGGTTTCTGCACGAAAATGCTTCATTGTTCAGCCCAAGCACACACCAAGTGGGCCCGGAAGTGGATTTTTCTGTAATTTACTCATTTCTGTAAACCTTAGGATACTAGTTTACTATTAATAGGATCTTTGACATTGTATCCGGACCGGATGACCTCATAACATTTTAGACGTTTCATTGTGTACCTTCCACAGCATGAGCCTCTAAACCCCATGGTTGGGGGTGAGGAGCTCTGCTGTGTCTTGATGGATTAATGCAATTACTACTGTTTCTTATTCAATCATGCTTGCTTCCATTCTAAGATATCACTTGCTCTTAACCCGGATGAATGTGATGATCCGTGACACTCATCATATTCTCAACTATGAACGTGTGACTGACAACCACCTCCGTTCTATCTTAGATTAAGTAGATATCTCTTGGGTTCTTTAATCGGAATCTTCGTGGTATAAGCTAGAACTGATGGCGGCATTCAAGAGAATCCGGAAGGTCTAAACCTTGTCTGTGGTATTCTGAGTAGGATTCAATGACTGGATGACTGTGACGTGCTTCAAACTCCTGAAGGCGGGGCGTTAGTGACAGACGCAAAAGAATCACTGGATTCTATTCCGGCCTGATTGAGAACCGACAGATGATTAGCCTATGCTGTGACAGAGCATCAGGGACGTATTTTCACTGAGAGGATGGGAGGTAGCCACTGACAATGGTGAAACCCTACATACAGCTTGCCATGGAAGGAGCCTTGCGTGTTTGATGAAGAAGACAGTAGGAAAGCAGAGATTCGGAAGATGGAGCATCTCCAAAGCCTCAGCCTATTCTCCATTACTGCAAAACAAGTACCTTTTTTATGTTCTTTTGCTTTTTACAATCAATCCTGATAATTTCTGATATCCTGACTAAGATTTACAAGATAACCATAGCTTGCTTCAAGCCAACAATCTCCGTGGGATCGACCCTTGCTCACGCAAGGTATTACTTGGACGACCCAGTGCACTTGCTGGTTAGTTGTGCGGGATTGCAAAAGTGTTATTGCAATTTCGTGCACCAAGTTTTTGGCGCCGTTGCCGGGGATTGTTCGAGTTTGGACAACTGACGGCTTATCTTGTTGCTTAGATTAGGACTGTTTTTATTTTTGTTGGTTTAGAGTCTTTTAGTTGAGTCTAGTTTCATATTTTAAGTTTGGTGTCCATTGCATGCTTTTATTTTTCTTTTAGATTTTCGATTTTGCATGTTCTTAGTCCCTTTTTGATTCGTAAAAGTTCTAAGTTTGGTGTCCTCTTTGTGTTTTTCCTTTAAAATTTTTGAAAAAATTAGTGTTTGATTTTCTAAAATTTTAAGTTTGGTGTCTTTTTGCTGTTTTTCTCTTTCCTTTTTTTTTAAAATCAAATCTTTTTCATAAAAGTTTTTCAATCATATCTTTTTAATTGCTGTTTTCAAAATCTTTTTAATTAACTAATTGATTAAGTTCTCAATTTACTTTGATCTTATTCTCTTTTGATTTTCGAATTTTCATTTTAATTTTCCTTTATTTTATTTTAATTTTTTTCGGTTATTTCAAAAAAATAAAATAAAATAAACAAAATTTATCTCTTTGCAATCATTATCATTTCCCTTTTGTCCATTATGGACTTAAGTGGAATTAATCAGTCCAGAAGGACTCTGGGGTCATATGCTAACCCCATTACAGCTGCATATGGGAGTAGCATCTGCACGCCCCCCATCAAAGCAAGCAGCTTTGAGCTAAACCCTCAACTCATTATCATAGTGCAGCAAAATTGCCAGTATTCCGGTCTTCCACAGGAAGAACCTACTGAGTTTCTGGCACAGTTCTTGCAAATTGCTGACACAGTACATGATAAAGAGGTGGATCAGGATGTTTACAGACTATTACTATTTCCATTTGCTGTAAAAGATCAAGCTAAAAGGTGGTTGAATAACCAACCTACAGCAAGCATAAAGACAAGGAAACAGTTGTCAGACAAATTCCTGAATCACTTTTACCCTCCAAAGAGGATGACACAGCTAAGGCTGGACATCCAAGGCTTTAAACAAGAGGATAATGAATCCCTTTACAATGCCTGGGAGAGGTATAGAGGTATGCTAAGAAAATGTCCCTCTGAAATGTTTTCAGAGTGGGTACAGTTAGACATTTTCTACTATGGGCTTACAGAAAAAGCTCAGATGTCTTTAGACCACTCAGCTGGTGGATCTATACACATGAGGAAAACAATTGAAGAAGCTCAAGAGCTTATAGACACTGTTTCTAGAAACCAATATTTGTATTCTAGCAATGAGTTCTTTCCAGAAGAGGAAGTCATGGCAGTAGTCACTGACTCTAATCCTCAAGAACAGATAATTGAGCTTAGTCAACAATTACTCCTGATGACAGAGTAGTTAGCAGAATTTAAAGAGATGCTCCATGAAACTAAAGTTGCTAATAAGAGCATAGAACTACAGTTGAATCAAGCAAAACAGCAAATATCTAAACAGATAACAGAGGAGTGTCAAGCAGTTCAATTGAGGAGTGGGAAGACCTTGAATAACACTGCTAGAAAGAGTAAAATACCAGACAAGGAAAAATTGACAGAGGACAAACAAACTACTGTTCAAAATCCCTCTGAGGACAGTAAGAGCCCAGAGAGGAATTTTATTGGCGTTCAAACGCCAGAAAGGGAAGGAAAGCTGGCGTTAAACGCCCATTCCTTGCCCAGTTCTGGCGTTCAAACGCCAGAAAAGGGGGAAAAGTTGGCGTTTAACGCCCATTTTCCACCCAATCCTGGCGTTCAAACGCCAAGGGAAAATCAGACACCTAAGGGTGCTGACAGTGATCCCCCTAACAAGGCTTCTTCAACCACTTCTGTAAGGAATAAACCTGCAGCATCTAAGGTTGAAGAATATCAAGCCAAGATGCCTTATCCTCAGAAACTCCGCAAAGTGGAACAGGATAAGCAATTTGCCCGCTTTGCAGACTATTTAAGGACTCTTGAAATAAAGATTCCGTTCGCAGAGGCACTTGAGCAAATACCTTCTTATGCTAAATTCATGAAGGAAATCCTAAGTCATAAGAAGGATTGGAGAGAAACTGAAAAAGTATTTCTCACTGAAGAATGCAGTGCAGTCATTCTAAAAAGCTTACCAGAAAAGCTTCAAGATCCTGGAAGCTTTCTGATACCATGCACATTAGAAGGCACTTGCACCAAGACAGCCCTATGTGATCTTGGAGCAAGCATCAATCTAATACCTGCATCCACTGTCAGAAAGCTTGGGTTGATTGGAGAAATCAAACCAACCAGGATATGCCTCCAACTTGCTGATGGCTCCATTAAACACCCATCAGGCATAATAGAGGACATGATTGTCAAGGTTGGGCCATTTGCCTTTCCAACTGACTTTGTAGTGCTGGAAATGGAGGAGCACAAGAGTGCAACTCTCATTCTAGGAAGACCTTTCCTAGCAACTGGACGAACTCTCATTGATGTACACAAAGGGGAAGTAACCCTGAGAGTCAATGAGGATGAGTTCAAGTTGAATGCTGTGAAAGCTATGCAGCATCCAGACACACCAGATGACTGCATAGGCGTTGACATTATTGACTCGCTGGTAGAAGAGATCAATATGGCTGAAAGCCTAGAATCAGAGCTTGAGGACATCTTCAAAGATGCTCAACCTGATCAAGAAGAACTAGAGGAAGTAAGGGAATTTTCGAAAATTCCTCAGGAGGAGGATAAACCTCCCAAACCTGAACTCAAACCTCTACCACCATCTCTAAAATATGCATTTCTAGGAGAGGGTGACACTTTTCCAGTGATTATAAGCTCTGCTTTAGATCCACAGGAAGAGGAAGCACTGATTCAAATGCTAAGGACGCACAAGACAGCTCTTGGGTGGTCCATAAGTGATCTCAAGGGCATTAGCCCAGCTAGATGCATGCACAAGATCTTATTGGAGGATAACGCCAAACCAGTGGTCCAACCACAGAGGCGGCTAAATCCAGCCATGAAGGAGGTGGTGCAGAAAGAGGTCACTAAATTATTAGAGGCTGGGATTATTTATCCTATTTCTGATAGCCCCTGGGTGAGCCCTGTCCAAGTTGTTCCCAAAAAGGGAGGCATGACAGTGGTTCATAATGAAAAAAATGAACTGGTTCCTACAAGGACAGTCACAGGGTGGCGTATGTGTATTGACTACAGAAGGCTCAATACAGCCACCAGAAAGGATCATTTTCCTTTACCATTCATAGACCAAATGCTAGAAAGACTAGCTGGTCATGACTATTACTGCTTTTTGGATGGCTATTCAGGCTACAACCAGATTGCAGTAGATCCCCAGGACCAAGAGAAAACAGCATTTACTTGCCCTTCTGGCGTGTTTGCCTATAGGAGAATGCCTTTTGGTCTGTGCAATGCACCTGCAACCTTTCAGAGGTGCATGCTCTCTATCTTCTCAGATATGGTAGAGAAATTTCTGGAAGTCTTCATGGATGACTTTTCAGTATATGGAGACTCATTCAGCTCCTGTCTTAACCACCTATCACTTGTCCTAAAAAGATGCCAAGAGACTAACCTGGTTTTAAACTGGGAGAAATGTCACTTTATGGTGACTGAAGGAATTGTCCTTGGGCACAAAATTTCAAGCAGGGGAATAGAGGTGGATAAGGCAAAGGTAGAGGTAATTGAAAAATTACCACCACCCGCCAATGTTAAGGCAATCAGAAGCTTTCTTGGGCATGCAGGATTCTACAGAAGGTTTATAAAGGATTTTTCAAAAATTGCCAAACCTTTGAGTAATCTGCTAGCTGCTGACACTCCATTTATCTTTGATAATGAGTGTCTGCAGGCATTTGAGACCCTGAAAGCTAAGCTGGTCACAGCACCAGTTATCTCTGCACCAGATTGGACATTGCCATTTGAATTAATGTGTGATGCCAGTGATCATGCCATTGGTGCAGTGTTGGGACAGAGGCATAACAAGCTCTTGCACGTCATTTATTATGCCAGCCGTGTTCTAAATGACGCACAAAAGAACTACACAACCACAGAGAAAGAGTTACTTGCAGTGGTTTACGCCATTGACAAGTTTAGATCCTACCTAGTGGGATCAAAGGTAATTGTGTACACTGACCATGCTGCTCTTAAATACTTACTCACAAAGCAGGATTCAAAACCCAGGCTTATCAGATGGGTGTTGCTTCTGTAAGAGTTTGATATAGAAATAAGAGACAGAAAAGGGACAGAGAATCAAGTAGCTGATCATCTGTCCCGAATAGAACCAGTAGCTGGGGCGTCCCTCCCTTCTACTGAGATCTCTGAGACTTTCCCAGATGAGCAACTCTTTGCCATTCAGGAAGCTCCATGGTTTGCAGATATTGCAAATTATAAAGCTGTGAGGTTCATACCCAAGGAGTACAGCAATGTGCAAAGAAAGAAATTAATTTCAGATGCCAAGTACTACCTCTGGGATGAACCATATCTCTTTAAGAGATGTGCTGACGGAGTAATCCGCAGATGTGTACCTAGAGAAGAAGCACAAAAGATCCTATGGCACTGCCATGGATCACATTATGGAGGACATTTTGGAAGTGAGCGAACAGCCACTAAAGTCCTCCAGTGTGGATTCTACTGGCATACTCTCTATAAAGATTCCCGAGAGTTTGTGCGTAACTGTGACAGTTGCCAAAGAGCTGGTAACCTGCCTCACGGATATGCCATGCCTCAACAAGGGATATTAGAGATAGAATTGTTTGATGTATGGGGAATTGACTTCATGGGGCCATTCCCACCATCATACTCAAACACTTACATTCTGGTGGCAGTGGACTATGTATCTAAGTGGGTAGAAGCAATTGCTACACCCACTAATGATACTAAGACCGTGCTGAAATTCCTCCAGAAAAACATTTTCAGCAGGTTTGGCGTTCCCAGAGTGCTAATCAGTGACGGGGGCACTCATTTCTACAATAAACAGCTATACTCTGCTATGGTCAGATATGGAATTAGCCATAAAGTGGCAACTTCATATCATCCACAGACAAATGGGCAAGCTGAAGTCTCTAACAGAGAGCTAAAAAGAATCCTAGAACGGACTGTGATGGCCCGGAGAAAGGATTGGGCAAAGAGCTTGGATGATGCTCTGTGGGCATACAGAACAGCATTCAAGACTCCTATAGGCACCTCTCCATACCAACTGGTGTATGGGAAGGCCTGTCATTTGCCTGTGGAACTGGAACATAAAGCCTACTGGGCAACCAGATTCCTAAACATGGATGCTCAGTTAGCTGGTGAGAAAAGACTGCTCCAGCTAAATGAGCTAGAGGAGTTCAGACTCAATGCCTTTGAAAATGCAAAAATTTATAAGGAAAAGGCAAAGAAGTGGCATGACAAGAGATTGTCAACCAGATTCTTTGAGCCAGGACAAAGAGTTCTGCTCTTCAACTCCAGGCTCAAATTGTTTCCAGGAAAACTCAAATCCCGGTGGAGGGGTCCGTATGTGATTACAGGAGTATCACCATATGGATATGTTGAGCTTCAGGATATTGATTCTGACAAGAAGTTCATTGTTAATGGACAGAGAATCAAGCATTATCTTGAAAGCAATTTTGAGCAGGAATGCTCAAAACTGAGACTTGAGTGATTCTTAGCAGAAGTCCAGCTAAAAGACAGTAAAGAAGCGCTTGCTGGGAGGCAACCCAGTCATTAGGAAGGTATATGATTAGTTCTTACAGAGGCAAGTATCAAAAATGAAGGAATTCACAGAGTTACAGAAGGATTCAGCTCAAAAAGCAGAGAAAATGAGCTTACTGGCGAAAAAACGCCAGTAAGGGGCATTTTGGGCGTTAAACGCCAGAATGGGTACCATTCTGGGCGTTTAACGCCAGGAATGGTGCCATTTTGGGCGTTAAACGCCAGAATGGGCACCATTCTGGGCGTTTAACGCCAGGTGTGCAGCATCCTGGGCGTGTTGAAAAAACGCCCAGTGACAAAGGATTTCTGGCGTTTAACGCCAGCCAGGGCACCTGGCTGGGCGTTAACGCCCAAAAAGGGTAGCAAATGGGCGTTAAACGCCAGAATGGGTGCCATTCTGGGCGTTTAACGCCAGAAAGGTGGGGGGACCACATTTTTGTTTTCAACTCAATTTTTTCAAACTTTCCTCTTTTTAACCATACTCTTCTACATAAATGCACTTCAACCTTTCATCATTCACTTTCAAATCTCCACAAATCAAAACCATTCTTCAAATCTATTTCAAATTAATCCCAAATCTTCTTCAAAAACTCACCCTTTTCTCAATTTCTCTCCATATCTTCTCAAATTTTCTTTCAATTCTTATTTTTTTCGAAATCTCTTCTCCCTCCCTTATAAATTCACGTTTGGAACCCCCTTTACCCACACCATTCGAATTTCCTCTTTCTCTCTCTCTTCTTTCTTTTCTTTTGCTTGAGGACAAGCAAACCTCTAAGTTTGGTGTGCTTTTCCGTGATCACTAAGCCAAGATTCATCAATATCATGGCTCCTAAGGAAAACAAACCAATTTAAGAGGCAAGAAAGAGAATAATCCAAAGAATCTTTGGAATCAAGAGAAGTTCTTAACCAAAGAACATGAAGACCATTATCACAAAATAATGGGTCTGAGGTCAGTGATCCCGGAAGTGAAATTTGATCTGAAAGAAGATGAATATCCGGGGATCCAAGAGCAAATTCGAAACAGAGGATGGGAAGTTCTAACCAATCCTGAGACAAAGGTTGGAAGGAACATGGTTCAGGAATTCTACTCAAATCTGTGGTTAACAGATAAGCAGAGAATGACTGGAACTGCTTACCATACCTATAGAACCATGGTCAGAGGGAAAGTTATGTACTTCCATCTGGACAAAATAAGAGAAATCTTCAAGTTGCCTCAACTGCAAGATGATCCTGATTCCTTTAATAGGAGGATGGTGAGAGTAGATGATGAGCGGATAATTTGTATGCTTTTTGGCATTGTTTTTAGTATGTTTTTAGTATCTTTTAGTTAGTTTTTAGTATATTTTTATTAGTTTTTAATTAAAATTCACTTTTCTGGACTTTACTATGAGTTTGTGTGTTTTTCTGTGATTTCAGGTATTTTCTGACTGAAATTGAGGGTCCTGAGCAAAAATCTGATCCAGAGACTGAAAAGGACTGCAGATGCTGTTGGATTCTGACCTCCCTGCATTCGAAGTGGATTTTCTGGAGCTACAGAAGCCCAATTGGCGCGCTCTCAACGGAATTGGAAAGTAGACATCCTGGGCTTTCCAGCAATATATAATAGTCCATACTTTGCCCAAGATTTGATGGCTCAAACTGGCACTCAAAATCACCTACAGAAATTCCAGCGTTAAACGCCGGAACTGGCATAAAACTTGGAGTTAAACGCCCAAACTGGCATGAAAGCTGGCGTTTAACTCCAGAAAAGGTCTCTACATGAAATTCCTTCATTGCTCAGCCCAAGCACACACCAAGTGGGCCCGAAAGTGGATTTTTCTGTCATTTACTCATTTCTGTAAACTTTAGGACACTAGTTTACTACTTATAGGATCTTTTGACATTGTATCCGTACCTTATGACCTCATAACATTTTTTACACGTTTCTTTCCACAGTATGAGTCTCTAAACCCCATGGTTGGGGGTGAGGAGCTCTGCTGTGTCTTAATGGATTAATGCAATTACTACTGTTTCTTATTCAATCATGCTTGCTTCCACTCTAAGATAATACTTGTTCTTAATCCGGATGAATGTGATGATCCGTTACAATCATCATCATTCTCAACCATGAACATGTGCCTGACAACCACCTCTGTTCTATCTTAGATTGAGTAATTATCTCTTAGGTTCTTTAATCGGAATCTTCGTGGTATAAGCTAGAACTGATGGCGGCATTCAAGAGAATCCGGAAGGTCTAAACCTTGTCTGTGGTATTCTGAGTAGGATTCAATGACTGGATAACTGTGACGTGCTTCAAACTCTTGAGGGCGGGGCGTTAGTGACAGACGCAAAAGAATCACTGGATTCTATTCCGGCCTGATTGAGAACCGACAGATGAATTCCGCTATGCTGTGACAGAGCATATGCAATCGCTTTCACTGAGAGGATGGGAGGTAGCCACTGACAACGGTGAAACCCTACACACAGCTTGCCATGGAAGGAGACTTGCGTGTTTGAAGAAGAAGACAGTAGGAAAGCAGAGATTCGGAAGATGGAGCATCTCCAAAGCCTCAGCCTATTCTCCATTACTGCAGTACAAGTAACCATTTCATGTTCTTTTGCTTTTGACAATCAATCCTGATAATTTCTGATATCCTGACTAAGATTTACAAGATAACCATAGCTTGCTTCAAGCCAACAAATCTCCGTGGGATCGACCCTTGCTCACGCAAGGTATTACTTGGACGACCCAGTGCACTTGCTGGTTAGTTGTGCGGGATTGCAAAAGTGTTATTGCAATTTCGTGCACCAAGTTTTTTGGCGCCGTTGCCGGGGATTGTTCGAGTTTGGACAACTGACGGCTTATCTTGTTGCTTAGATTAGGACTGTTTTATTTTTGTTGGTTTAGAGTCTTTTAGTTGAGTCTAGTTTCATATTTTAAGTTTGGTGTCAATTGCATGCTTTTGTTTTTTTTTCTTTTGATTTTCGAATTTTGCATGTTCTTAGTCCCTTTTTGATTCATAAAAATTCTAAGTTTGGTGTTCTCTTTGTGTTTTTCTCTTAAAATTTTTCGAAAAATTTGTGTTTGATTTCTAAAAATTTTAAGTTTGGTGTCTTTTTGTGTTTTTCTCTTTCCTCTTTTTAAGAATCAAATCTTTTTCATAAAAATTTTTCAATCATATCTTTTTGATTGCTGTTTTCAAAATCTTTTTTTTTTACAGATTGATTCAGTTCTCAATTTGCTTTGATCTCATTTTCCCTTTGATTTTCGAATTTTTTTATTTCCCTTTTGTTTTATTTTATTTTATTTTATTTTTTTTCGGTTATTTCAAAAAAAAAATAAAAAATAAAAAATAAGCAAAATTTATCTCTTTGCAATCATTACCATTTCCCTTTTGTCCATTATGGACTTAAGTGGAATTAATCAGTCCAGAAGGACTCTGGGGTCATATGCTAACCCCATTACAGCTGCATATGGGAGTAGCATCTGTATACCTCCCATCAAAGCAAGCAGCTTTGAGCTAAATCCTCAACTCATTATCATAGTGCAGCAAAATTGCCAGTATTCCGGTCTTCCACAGGAAGAACCTACTGAGTTTCTGGCACAGTTCTTACAAATTGCTGACACAGTACATGATAAAGAGGTAGATCAGGATGTCTACAGACTATTACTGTTTCCATTTGCTGTAAAAGATCAAGCTAAAAGGTGGTTAAATAACCAACCTACAGCAAGCATAAAGACATGGAAACAGTTGTCAGACAAATTCCTGAATCATTTTTACCCTCCAAAGAGGATGACACAGCTAAGGCTGGACATCCAAGGCTTTAAACAAGAGGATCATGAATCCCTTTATAATGCCTGGGAGAGGTATAGAGGTATGCTAAGAAATGTCCCTCTGAAATGTTTTCAGAGTGGGTACAGTTAGACATTTTCTACTATGGGCTTACAGAAAAAGCTCAGATGTCTTTAGACCACTCAGCTGGTGGATCTATACACATGAGGAAGACAATTGTAGAAGCTCAAGAGCTTATAGACACTGTTGCTAGAAACCAATATCTGTACTCTAGCAATGAGTTCTCTCCAGAAGAGGAAGTCATGACAATAGTCACTGACTCTAATCCTCAAGAACAGATAATGGAGCTTAATCAACAACTACTCCTGATGACAGAACAGTTAGCAGAATTTAAAGAGATGCTCCATGAAACTAAAGTTTCTAATAAAAGCATAGAACTACAGTTGAATCAAGCAAAACAGCAAATATCTAAACAGATAACAGAGGAGTGTCAAGCAGTTCAATTGAGGAGTGGGAAGACCTTGAATAACACTGCTCAAAAGAGCAAAAAGCCAAATAAGGAACAATTGACAGAGGACAACCAAACCACTGTTCAAAATCCCTCTGAGGACAGTGAGAGCCCAGAGAGGAATATTGGCGTTCAAACGCCAGAAAGGGAAGGAAAGCTGGCGTTAAACGCCCACTCCTTGCCCAGTTCTGGCGTTCAAACGCCAGAAAAGGGGGAAAAGTTGGCGTTAAACGCCCATTTTCCACCCAATTCTGGCGTCCAAACGCCAAGGGGGGATCAGACACCTGAGAGTGCTGACAGTAATCCCTCTAACAAGGCTTCTTCAACCACTTCTGTACGGAATAAACCTGCAGCATCTAAGGTTGAAGAATATCAAGCCAAGATGCCTTATCCTCAGAAACTCCGCAAAGCGGAACAGGATAAGCAATTTGCCTGCTTTGCAGACTATTTAAGGACTCTTGAAATAAAGATTCCTTTTGCAGAGGCACTTGAGCAAATACCTTCTTATGCTAAGTTCATGAAAGAGATCTTAAGTCATAAGAAGGACTGGAGAGAAACTGAAAAAGTGTTTCTCACTGAAGAATGCAGTGCAGTCATTCTAAAAAGCTTACCAGAAAAGCTTCAAGATCCTGGAAGCTTTCTGATACCATGCCATTGGAAGGCACTTACACCAAGACAGCCTTATGTGATCTTGGAGCAAGTATCAATTTAATACCTGCATCCACTATCAGAAAGCTTGGGTTGATTGGAGAAGTCAAACCAACCAGGATATGCCTCCAACTTGCTGATGGCTCCATTAAACACCCATCAGGCATAATAGAGGACATGATTGTCAAGGTTGGGCCATTTGCCTTCCCAACTGACTTTGTGGTACTGGAAATGGAGGAGCACAAGAGTGCAACCCTCATTCTAGGAAGACCATTCCTAGCAACTGGACGAACTCTCATTGATGTACAAAAAGGGGAAGTAACCTTGAGAGTCAATGAGGATGAGTTCAAGTTGAATGCTGTAAAAGCAATGCAGCATCCAGACACATCAAAGGACTGCATGGGCGCTGACATGATTGACTCTCTGGTAGAAGAGATCAATATGGCTGAAAGCCTAGAATCAGAGCTTGAGGACATCTTCAAAGATGCTCAAACTGATCAGGAAGAGCCAGAGGAGGCAAAGGAATTTTCGAAAATTCCTCAGGAGGAGGATAAGCCTCCTAAGCCTGAACTCAAACCACTACCACCATCCCTGAAATATGCATTTCTGGGAGAGGGTGACACTTTTCCAGTGATTATAAGCTCTGCTTTAAATTCACAGGAAGAGGAAGCACTGATTAAAGTGATAAGGACACACAAGACAGCTCTTGGGTGGTCCATAAGTGATCTCAAAGGTATTAGCCCAGCTAGATGCATGCACAAGATCCTGTTGGAGGATAATGCCAAACCAGTGGTCCAACCACAGAGGAGGCTAAATCCTGCCATGAAGGAGGTGGTGCAGAAAGAGGTCACTAAATTACTAGAGGCTGGGATTATTTATCCTATTTCTGATAGCCCCTGGGTGAGCCCTGTCCAAGTTGTTCCCAAAAAGGGAGGCATGACAGTGGTTCATAATGAAAAGAATGAACTGGTTCCTACAAGGACAGTCACAGGATGGCGCATGTGTATTGACTACAGAAGGCTCAACACAGCCACCAGAAAGGATCATTTTCCTTTACCATTCATAGACCAAATGCTAGAAAGACTAGCTGGTCATGATTACTACTGCTTTTTGGATGGCTATTCAGGCTACAACCAAATTGCAGTAGATCCTCAGGACCAAGAGAAAACAGCATTCACCTGCCCTTCTTGCGTGTTTGCCTACAGGAGGATGCCTTTTGGTCTGTGCAATGCACCTGCAACCTTTCAGAGGTGCATGCTCTCTATCTTCTCAGATATGGTAGAAAAATTTCTGGAAGTCTTCATGGATGACTTCTCAGTGTATGGATCCTCATTTAGCTCCTGTCTTAACCACCTATCACTTGTCCTGAAAAGATGCCAAGAGACTAACCTGGTTTTAAACTGGGAGAAATGTCACTTTATGGTGACTGAAGGAATTGTCCTTGGGCACAAAATTTCAAGCAGGGGGATAGAGGTGGATAAGGCAAAGGTAGAGGTAATTGAAAAATTACCACCACCTGCCAATGTTAAGGCAATCAGAAGCTTTCTTGGGCATGCAGGATTCTACAGAAGGTTTATTAAGGATTTTTCGAAAATTGCTAAACCTCTGAGTAACCTGCTAGCTGCTGACACACCATTTGTGTTTGACACACAGTGTTTGCAGGCATTTGAGACCCTGAAAGCTAAGCTGGTCACAGCACCAGTCATCTCTGCACCAGATTGGGCATTACCATTTGAATTAATGTGTGATGCCAGTGATCATGCCATTGGTGCAGTGTTGGGACAAAGGCATAACAAACTTCTGCATGTCATTTATTATGCTAGCCGTGTTCTAAATGTTGCACAGAAGAATTACACAACCACAGAAAAAGAACTACTTGCAGTGGTCTATGCCATTGACAAGTTTAGATCCTACTTAGTGGGATCAAAGGTGATTGTGTACACTGACCATGCTGCTCTTAAATACTTACTCACAAAGCAGGATTCAAAACCCAGGCTTATAAGATGGGTGTTGCTTCTGCAAGAGTTTGATATAGAAATAAGAGACAGAAAAGGGACAGAGAACCAAGTAGCTGATCATCTGTCCAGAATAGAACCAGTAGCTGGGGCGTCCCTCCCTTCTACTGAGATCTCTGAGACTTTCCCAGATGAGCAACTCTTTGCCATTCAGGAAGCTCCATGGTTTGCAGATATTGCAAACTATAAAGCTGTGAGGTTCATACCCAAAGAGTACAGTTATGTGCAGAGAAAGAAACTAATTTCAGATGCCAAGTACTACCTTTGGGATGAACCATATCTCTTTAAGAGATGTGCTGACGGAGTGATCCGCAGGTGTGTACCCAGAGAGGAAGCACGAAGGATCCTATGGCACTGCCATGGATCACAGTATGGAGGGCATTTTGGAAGTGAGCGAACAGCCACTAAGGTTCTCCAGTGCGGCTTCTACTGGCCTACTCTCTATAAAGATTCCCGAGAGTTTGTGCGTAACTGTGACAGTTGCCAAAGAGCTGGTAACCTGCCTCACGGATATGCCATGCCTCAACAAGGGATATTAGAGATAGAATTGTTTGATGTATGGAGAATTGATTTCATGGGACCATTCCCACCATCATACTCAAACACTTATATTCTAGTGGCAGTGGATTATGTATCTAAGTGGGTAGAAGCAATTGCTACACCCACTAATGATACCAAAACCGTGCTGAAATTCCTCCAGAAAAACATTTTCAGCAGGTTTGGCGTCCCCAGAGTGCTAATCAGTGATGGGGGCACTCATTTCTGCAATAAACAGCTATACTCTACTATGGTTAGATATGGAATCAGCCATAAAGTGGCAACTCCGTATCATCCACAGACAAATGGGCAAGCTGAAGTCTCTAACAGAGAGCTAAAAAGAATCCTAGAACGGACTGTGATAGCCCGAAGAAAGGATTGGGCAAAGAGCTTGGATGATGCTCTGTGGGCATACAGAACAGCATTCAAGACTCCTATAGGCACCTCTCCATACCAACTGGTGTATGGGAAGGCCTGTCATTTGCCTGTGGAACTGGAACATAAAGCCTACTGGGCAACCAGATTCCTAAACATGGATGCACAGTTAGCTGGTGAGAAAAGACTGCTCCAGCTAAATGAGCTAGAGGAGTTCAGACTCAATGCCTTTGAAAATGCAAAATTTATAAGGAAAAGGCAAAGAAGTGGCATGACAAGAGATTATCAACCAGAGTCTTTGAGCCAGGACAAAAAGTTCTGCTCTTCAACTCCAGGCTCAAACTGTTTCCAGGAAAACTCAAGTCCCGGTGGAGGGGTCCGTATGTGATTACAGGAGTATCACCATATGGATATGTTGAGCTTCAGGATATTGATTCTGACAAGAAGTTCATTGTTAATGGACAGAGAATCAAGCACTATCTTGAAGGAAATTTTGAGCAGGAATGCTCAAAACTGAGACTTGAGTGATTCTCAGTGAAAGTCCAGCTAAAGACAGTAAAGAAGCGCTTGCTGGGAGGCAACCCAGTCATTAGGAAAGTTGTATGAATTGTTCTTACAGAGGCAAGTATCAAAAATGAAGGAATTCACAGAGTTACAGAAGGATTCAGCTCAAAAAGCAGAGAAAATGAGCTTACTGGCGAAAAAAACGCCAGTAAGAGGCATTTTGGGCGTTAAACGCCAGAATGGGCACCATTCTGGGCGTTTAACGCCAGTAATGGTACCATTTTGGGCGTTAAACGCCAGAATGGGCACCATTCTGGGCGTTTAACGCCAGGTGTGCAGCATCCTGGGCGTTTTGGAAAAACGCCCAGTGACAAGGCTTTCTGGCGTTTAACGCCAGCCAGGGCACCTGGCTGGGCGTTAAACGCCCAAAAGGGGGAGCAAATGGGCGTTAAACGCCAGAATGGGTGCCATTCTGGGCGTTTAACGCCAGAAAGGTGGGGGGACCACATTTTTGTTTTCCACTCAAATTTTTTCAAACTTTCCTCTTTTTAACCATACTCTTCTACATAAATGCACTTCAACCTTTCACCATTCACTTTCAAATCTTCACAAATCAAAACCATTCTTCAAATCCATTTCAAATTAATCACAAATCTTCTTCAAAAACTCACCCTTTTCTCAATGTCTTTTCAAATCTTCTCAAATCTCCTTTCAAATTTTTATTTTTTTTCGAAAATCTCTCCTTCCCCCCCCTTATAAATTCACGTTTGGAACCCCCCCTTTTTGCCCACACCATTCGAATTTCCTCTTCCTCCCCATCTCTTCTCTCTTTTATTTTGCTTGAGGACAAGCAAACCTCTAAGTTTGGTGTGCTTTTCCGTGATCACTAAGCCAAGATTCATCAATATCATGGCTCCTAAGGGAAAACAAACCAATTTAAGAGGCAAGAAAGAGAATAATCCAAAGAATCTTTGGAATGAAGAGAAGTTCTTAACCAAAGAACATGAAGACCATTATCATAAAATAATGGGTCTGAGGTCAGTGATCCCGGAAGTTAAATTTGATCTGAAAGAAGATGAATATCCGGGGATCCAAGAGCAAAATTCGAAACAGAGGATGGGAAGTTCTAACCAATCCTGAAACAAAGGTTGGAAGGAACATGGTTCAGGAATTCTACTCAAATCTGTGGCTAACAGATAAACAGAGAATGACTGGAACTGCTTACCATACCTACAGAACCATGGTCAGAGGAAAAGTTATATACTTTCATCTGGACAAAATAAGAGAAATCTTCAAATTACCTCAACTACAAGATGATCCTGACTCCTTCAATAGGAGGATGGTGAGAGTAGATAAAGGGTTGGATCAAGTTCTAGAGGACATATGCCTCCCTGGGACTAAGTGGATAACCAATTCAAAGGGTGTCCCAAACCAACTCAAGAGGGGAGACCTCAAGCCAATTGCAAGAGGTTGGCTAGACTTCATTGGGCGTTCCATATTGCCCACTAGCAACCGTTCTGAGGTCACCATCAAGAGAGCAGTGATGATTCATTGCATTATGCTTGGAAAAGAGGTGGAGGTCCATCATGTGATTGCTTGTGAGATCTACACAATTGCAAATAAGAATTCCACTGAAGCCAAATTGGCTTATCCAAGCTTGATTTCCTTGCTCTGTAAAGAGGCTGGGGTGAAGATGGGAGTAGATGAGTTCATACCCATTGAACACCCAATCACCAAGAAGTCAATGGAAGGACAAGTGCAAGACAACTCCATCAAGAGGAGGGCGCAGGAATTCCTCCCTGAATTCCCAAGAATTGACTACTGGTCCAACCTAGAAGCATCTATTAACAAGTTGCAAGAGACTATGGAGCAACTGAAGGAAGAACAGCAGAATCAGAACTGCATGCTCTGCAAATTGCTGAAGGAACAAGAGAAGCAGGGGCGTGAAATTCAAGAGATGAAACGCCAAAAGTTCTCCTCTCAAGCTGAGGGAGCATCCACTTCTCAAAATCAAGGTTGTTGAGTCCTAACTCTGTGAAAACCTCTATCATTAGAAGCCTATGTTTGCGTTTTTTTTTGTTTGTTTTATTTTCTATTTATAATTTTTTTAGTTAGTTCCATCTTATATCTATATTTGAGCCTTGTTCCTAGTTCATAATTAATAAAATTTATGCCTTAAAGTTATAAATGTCCTATGAATCCATCACCTCTCTTAAAAGAAAAATGCTTTAATCACAAAAGAACAAGAAGTACAGGGCTTCGAAATTTATCTCTGAAACTAGTTGAATTAGTTTGATGTGGTGACAATACTTTTTGTTTTCTGAATGAATGCTTGAACAGTGCATATGTCTTTTGAATTTGTTGCTTTGAGAATGTTAAAATTGTTGGCTCTTGAAAGAATGAGGAGAAAGAGAACTGTTATTGAGGATCTGAAAAATCATCAAATTGATTCTTGAAGCAAGAAAAGCAGTGAAAAAAAAAATTTCGAAAAAAAAAAGAAAAAAAAAAGAGAGAAAAAGAAAGAAAAAGAAGAAAATAAAGTTGTGATCCAAGGCAAAAGAGTGTGCTTAAGAACCCTGGACACCTCTAATTAGGGACTTTAGCAAAGCTGAGTCACAATCTAAAAAGGTTCACCCAATTATGTGTCTGTGGCATGTATGTATCCGGTGGTAATACTGGAAGACAGAGTGCTTTGGGCCACAGCCAAGACTCATACACTGGCCATGTTCAAGAATCAATATACTTAACTAGGAGAATCAATAACACTATCTGAGTTCTGAGTTCTTATAGATGCCAATCATTCTGAACTTCAAAGGATAGAGTGAGATGCCAAAACTGTTCGGAGGCAAAAAGCTACTAGTCCCGCTCATCTAATTGGAGCTATGTTTCTTTGATATTTTGGAATCTATAGTATGTTCTCTTCTTTTTATCCTATGTTGATTTTCAGTTGCTTGGGGACAAGCAACAATTTAAGTTTGGTGTTGTGATGAGCGGATAATTTGTATGCTTTTTGGCATTGTTTTTAGTATGTTTTTAGTATCTTTTAGTTAGTTTTTAGTATATTTTTATTAGTTTTTAATTAAAATTCACTTTTCTGGACTTTACTATGAGTTTGTGTGTTTTTCTGTGATTTCAGGTATTTTCTGACTGAAATTGAGGGTCCTGAGCAAAAATCTGATCCAGAGACTGAAAAGGACTGCAGATGCTGTTGGATTCTGACCTCCCTGCATTCGAAGTGGATTTTATGGAGCTACAGAAGCCCAATTGGCGCGCTCTCAACGGCATTGGAAAGTAGACATCCTGGGCTTTCCAGCAATATATAATAGTCCATACTTTGCCCAAGATTTGATGGCCCAAACCGGCGCTCAAAGTCACCTACAGAAATTCCAGCGTTAAACGCCGGAACTGGCATAAAACTTGGAGTTAAACGCCCAAACTGGCATGAAAGCTGGCGTTTAACTCCAGAAAAGGTCTCTACACGAAATTCCTTCATTGCTCAGCCCAAGCACACACCAAGTGGGCCCGGAAGTGGATTTTTCTGTCATTTACTCATTTCTGTAAACTTTAGGACACTAGTTTACTACTTATAGGATCTTTTGACATTGTATCCGTACCTTATGACCTCATAACATTTTTTACACGTTTCTTTCCACAGTATGAGTCTCTAAACCCCATGGTTGGGGGTGAGGAGCTCTGCTGTGTCTTGATGGATTAATGCAATTACTACTGTTTCTTATTCAATCATGCTTGCTTCCACTCTAAGATAATACTTGTTCTTAATCCGGATGAATGTGATGATCCGTGACAATCATCATCATTCTCAACCATGAACATGTGCCTGACAACCACCTCTGTTCTATCTTAGATTGAGTAATTATCTCTTAGGTTCTTTAATCGGAATCTTCGTGGTATAAGCTAGAACTGATGGCGGCATTCAAGAGAATCCGGAAGGTCTAAACCTTGTCTGTGGTATTCTGAGTAGGATTCAATGACTGGATGACTGTGACGTGCTTCAAACTCCTGAGGGCGGGGCGTTAGTGACAGACGCAAAAGAATCACTGGATTCTATTCCGGCCTGATTGAGAACCGACAGATGAATTCCGCTATGCTGTGACAGAGCATATGCAATCGCTTTCACTGAGAGGATGGGAGGTAGCCACTGACAACGGTGAAACCCTACACACAGCTTGCCATGGAAGGAGACTTGCGTGTTTGAAGAAGAAGACAGTAGGAAAGCAGAGATTCGGAAGATGGAGCATCTCCAAAGCCTCAGCCTATTCTCCATTACTGCAGTACAAGTAACCATTTCATGTTCTTTTGCTTTTGACAATCAATCCTGATAATTTCTGATATCCTGACTAAGATTTACAAGATAACCATAGCTTGCTTCAAGCCAACAATCTCCGTGGGATCGACCCTTGCTCACGCAAGATATTACTTGGACGACCCAGTGCACTTGCTGGTTAGTTGTGCGGGATTGCAAAAGTGTTATTGCAATTTCGTGCACCAGTAGATAAGGGGTTGGATCAAGTTCTAGAGGACATATGCCTCCCTGGAACTAAGTGGATAACCAATTCTAAGGGTGTCCCAAACCAACTCAAGAGGGGAGACCTCAAACCAATTGCAAGAGGTTGGCTAGACTTTATTGGGCATTCCATATTGCCCACTAGCAACCGTTCTGAGGTCACCATCAAGAGAGCAGTGATGATTCATTGCATTATGCTTGGAAGAGAAGTGGAGGTGCATCATGTGATTGCTTGTGAGATCTACACAATTGCAAATAAGAATTCCACTGAAGCCAAATTGGCTTACCCAAGCTTGATCTCCTTGCTTTGTAAAGAGGCTGGGGTGAAGATGGGAGTAGATGAGTTCATACCCATTGAGCATCCAATCACCAAGAAGTCAATGGAAGGACAAGTGCAAGACAACTCTATCAAAAGGAAGGCGCATGAGTTCCTCCCTGAATTCCCTGAAATTGGCTATTGGGCCAACCTAGAAGCATCTATTAACAAGTTGCAAGAGACTATGGAGCAACTGAAGGAAGAACAGCAGAATCAAAACTGCATGCTCTGCAAATTGCTGAAGGAACAAGAAAAGCAGGGGCGTGAAATTCAAGAGTTGAAACGCCAAAAGCTCTCCTCTCAAGCTGAGGGAGCATCCACTTCTCAAAATCAAGGTTGTTGAGTCCTAACTCTGTGAAAACCCCTATCATTAGGAGCCTATTCTTTTTCATTTTTTTTATATATTATTTTTTTTTATTTTTAGTTTCATCTTATATTTAATTTCTGAGTCATTTTCTTAATTCATAATTAATAAAATTTAAGTCTATGCCTTAAAGCTATGAATGTCCTATGAATCCATCACCTCTCTTAAAAGAAAAATGCTTTAATCACAAAAGAACAAGAAGTACAGGATTTCGAAATTTATCTCTGAAACTAGTTGAATTAGTTTGATGTGGTGACAATACTTTTTGTTTTCTGAATGAATGCTTGAACAGTGCATATGTCTTTTGAACTTGTTGCTTTGAGAATGTTAAAATTGTTGGCTCTTGAAAGAATGAGGAGAAAGAGAACTGTTATTGAGGATCTGAAAAATCATCAAATTGATTCTTGAAGCAAGAAAAAGCAGTGAAAAAAAAAGAAGAAATTTTTCGAAAAAAAAAAGAGAGAAAAAGAAAGAAATAAAGTGGTGATCCAAAGCAATAAGAGTGTGCTTAAGAACCCTGGACACCTCTAATTGGGGACTTTAGCAAAGCTAAGTCACAATCTAAAAAGGTTCACCCAATTATGTGTCTGTGGCATGAATGTATCCGGTGGTAATACTGGAAGACAGAGTGCTTTGGGCCACAGCCAAGACTCATACACTAGCTATGTTCAAGAATCATTATACTTAACTAGGAGAATCAATAACACTATCTGAGTTCTGAGTTCTCATAGATGCCAATCATTCTGAACTTCAAAGGATAGAGTGAGATGCCAAAACTGTTCGGAGGCAAAAAGCTACTAGTCCCGCTCATCTAATTGGAGCTATGTTTCTTTGATATTTTGGGATCTGTAGTATATTCTTTTCTTTTTATCCTATTTTGATTTTCAGTTGCTTGGGGACAAGCAACAATTTAAGTTTGGTGTTGTGATGAGCGGATAATTTATACGCTTTTTGGCATTATTTTTAGTATGTTTTTGGTATCTTTTAGTTAGTTTTTATTATATTTTTATTAGTTTTTAGTTAAAATTCACTTTTCTGGACTTTACTATGAGTTTGTGTGTTTTTCTGTGATTTCAGGTATTTTCTGACTGAAATTGAAGGTTCTGAGCAAAAATCTGATCCAGAGACTGAAAAGGACTACAGATGCTGTTGGATTCTGACCTCCCTGCACTCGAAGTGGATTTTCTGGAGCTACAGAAGCCCAATTGGCGCGCTCTCAACGGCATTGGAAAGTAGACATCCTGGGCTTTTCAGCAATATATAATAGTCCATACTTTGCCCAAGATTTGATGGCCCAAACCGGCGCTCAAAGTCACCTACAGAAATTCCAGCGTTAAACGCCGGAACTGGCATAAAACTTGGAGTTAAACGCCCAAACTGGCATGAAAGCTGGCGTTTAACTCCAGAAAAGGTCTCTGCACGAAAATGCTTCATTGTTCAGCCCAAGCACACACCAAGTGGGCCCGGAAGTGGATTTTTCTGTAATTTACTCATTTCTGTAAACCTTAGGATACTAGTTTACTATTAATAGGATCTTTTGACATTGTATCCGGACCGGATGACCTCATAACATTTTAGACGTTTCATTGTGTACCTTCCACAGCATGAGCCTCTAAACCCCATGGTTGGGGGTGAGGAGCTCTGCTGTGTCTTGATGAATTAATGCAATTACTACTGTTTCTTATTCAATCATGCTTGCTTCCATTCTAAGATATCACTTGCTCTTAACCCGGATGAATGTGATGATCCGTGACACTCATCATATTCTCAACTATGAACGTGTGACTGACAACCACCTCCGTTCTATCTTAGATTAAGTAGATATCTCTTGGGTTCTTTAATCGGAATCTTCGTGGTATAAGCTAGAACTGATGGCGGCATTCAAGAGAATCCGGAAGGTCTAAACCTTGTCTGTGGTATTCTGAGTAGGATTCAATGACTGGATGACTGTGACGTGCTTCAAACTCCTGAAGGCGGGGCGTTAGTGACAGACGCAAAAGAATCACTGGATTCTATTCCGGCCTGATTGAGAACCGACAGATGATTAGCCTATGCTGTGACAGAGCATCAGGGACGTATTTTCACTGAGAGGATGGGAGATAGCCACTGACAATGGTGAAACCCTACATACAGCTTGCCATGGAAGGAGCCTTGCGTGTTTGATGAAGAAGACAGTAGGAAAGCAGAGATTCGGAAGATGGAGCATCTCCAAAGCCTCAGCCTATTCTCCATTACTGCAAAACAAGTACCTTTTTTATGTTCTTTTGCTTTTTACAATCAATCCTGATAATTTCTGATATCCTGACTAAGATTTACAAGATAACCATAGCTTGCTTCAAGCCAACAATCTCTGTGGGATCGACCCTTGCTCACGCAAGGTATTACTTGGACGACCCAGTGCACTTGCTGGTTAGTTGTGCGGGATTGCAAAAGTGTTATTGCAATTTCGTGCACCAATAAGCAGGGGCATGAAATAGAGGAATTGAAGCGCCAGAAGCTCTCCCCTGAAGAGCCCAGTGCCCCTTAAGCTGAAGGTTGTTGAGTTTCAACCCTATGATTATTCTTGTCCCTGTTTCACGTATTTCCATCCTAATTTAGAGTTGCATGATCACTAGTAGTATTTAAGTCTTTATTTTGTTTTACGTCTTTTAAGTTTTAGAATTACATAAGCATTAGTAGTATTAATTTTTATTTTCCAATTAGCTATAAAATATTCCTCTTATCATCATTAAACATGAATAAAATAGTGATTTTTTAGAAGAATTAAAGATGCATAAATTTTCGAGTTCTACAATAAAGAATAAATCAATTATTTTAATGTGGTGGCATTGCTTTAGTTTTCTGAATGTATGAATAAACAGTGCATATTTAAAGTTAAAATTTTAGGATGCTGGTTCTTGGAAGAATGATGAAAAGGGAAAAGTATTATTGGTGATCTAAAAAATCCAAAATTTGATTCTTGAAGCAAGAAAAAGCAGCAAAGAAAAAGAAAAAGCATGTTGCAAAAGAAAAAAAATATATGATGCATGCGAAAAAAATGGCGAAAAGAAAAGAAAAATAGAAAAAGAAAGAAAAATTCATTAGCTTTTTAAACCAAAAGGCAAGAGCAAAAAGCCAGTAACCTTTTAAACCAAAAGGAACGGAAAAAGGACCCAAGGCTTTGAGCATTAATGATTAGGAGGGACAACAAGGAATAAAATCCTGGCCTAAGCAGCTCAACCAAGCTGTCCCTAACCATATGCTTGTGGTGTAAAGGTGTCAAGTGAAAAGCTTGAGACTGAAACGTTAAAGTCATGGTCCAAAGCAAAAAGAGTGTGTTTAAAAACTCTGGACACCTCTATCTAGGGTATCTAGCAAAGCTGAATCACAATCTAAAAAGGTTCATCCAGTTAAAGTGTCTGTGATATTTATGTATCCGGTGGTAATACTGGAAAATAAAGTGCTTAGGGTCACGGCCAAGACTCTAAAAGCTGTGTTCAAGAATCAAAAGGAACTGAACTAGGAGAGTCAATAATATCATCTGGATTCTAAGTTCCTAAAGAGACCAACATTTATGAGTTTCAATGGATAGTGAGATGCCAAAACTATTCAAAAGCAAAAAGCTACTAAGTCCCGCTCATCTCATTGAAATTGAGCTTCATTGGAAACTCTGAGATTTAGTGCATCCTACTCTTCTTTTCATACTATTTTATTTTTAGTTGCTTGGGGACAAGCAACAATTTAAGTTTGGTATTGTGATGAGCGGATATTTTATACGCTTTTTGGCATCATTTTCATATAGTTTTTAGCATGTTTTCTTTACTTGTTATTAAATTTTCATAGGTTTTAGTGTTAAATTCACATTTTTGGATTCTACTTTAAGTTTCTGTGGTTTTGTGCAATTTCATGTATTTTCTCACTGAAATTTAGGAGATAGAGCACAAGTCTGATTCAAAGACAGAGAAAGCACTGCAAATGCTGTCCGGATCTAACCTCCTTGCACTCAAAAGAGCTTTTCTGGAGCTACAAAAGTCCAAATGGAGCGTTCTTAATGGCTATAGAAAGCTGACTTCTAGAGCTTTCTAGCAATGCATAATAATTTATACTTTAATTTAAATTAGCAAGCCCAAAACTGGCATTCAACGTCAGCCTCCTGCCCCCTTTCAGGCGTCCAACTCCCAAAAAAAGAGACCAGCGTCCAAATGCTCAAAGAGGACCCCCCTAGCCAGGGTTCCTGCCCTAGAGGCCTAATAGCATGTGGTTCTCAATCAAGCTCAGCCCAAACACTCACCAAGTGGGCCTCAAAAGTAGATTTTAGCACTAAAAGACTGTTTTACCCTTTCTTATGTAATCCTTAGTCATTAGTTTAGTATTTAAGGGATATTTTACATAATTGATGAGCGGATAATTTATACGCTTTTTGGCATTGTTTTTAGGTAGTTTTTAGTAAGTTTAAGCTACTTTTAGGGATGTTTTCATTAGTTTTTACGTTAAATTCACATTTTTAGATTTTACTATGAGTTTGTGTGTTTTTCTGTGATTTCAGGTAATTTCTGGCTGAAATTGAGGGACTTGAGCAAAACTCTGAAAAAGGCTGACAAAAGGACTGCTGATGCTGTTGGAATCTGACCTCCCTGCACTCGAAATAGATTTTCTGGAGCTAGAGAACTTCAAATGGCGCGCTCTCAACGGCTTTGGAAAGTAGACATCCAGAGCTTTCTAGCAATATATAATAGTCCATACTTTATTCGGAAATTGATGACGTAACTTGGCGTTGAACGCCAAGTACATGCTGCTGTCTGGAGTTAAACGCCAGAAACACGTCATGATCCGGAGATGAACGCCCAAAACACGTTATAACTTGGAGTTCAACTCCAAGAAAAGCCTCAGCTCGTGGATAGATCAAGCTCAGCCCAAGCATACACCAAGTGGGCCCCGGAAGTGGATTTATGCATCAATTACTTACTCATGTAAACCCTAGGAGCTAGTTTATTATAAATAGAACTTTTTACTATCATATTCATATCCTGGATTGTATTTTCAATCCTGTGATCACGTTTTGGGGGCTGGCCTTTCGGCCATGCCTGAACCTTTCACTTATGTATTTTCAACAGTGGAGTTTCTGCACACCATAGATTAAGGGTGTAGAGCTCTGCTGTACCTCAAGTTTTAATGCAATTACTATTGTTTTCCATCCAAATCATCTTCATTCTTATTCCAAGATATACGTTGCACAACACTTTGATGAATGTGATGATCTGTGACACTCATCATCATTCTCACCTATGAACGCGCGTGATTGACAACCACTTCCGTTCTACCTTAGGCCGGACGCATATCTCTTAGATTCCCCAACAGAATCTTCGTGGTATAAGCTAGATAGATGGCGGCATTCATGGGGATCCGGAAAGTCTAACCTTGTCTGTGGTATTCCGAGTAGGATTCCGGTATTGAATGACTGTGACGAGCTTCAAACTCCTGAAGGCTGGGCGTGATGACAAATGCAAAAGAATCAATGGATTCTACTCCAGCCTGATTGAGAACCGACAGATGATTAGCCATGCCGTGACAGAGCATTTGGACCTTTTTCACTGAGAGGATGGGATGTAGCTATCAACAAGGGTGATGCCTCCAGACGATTAGCCGTGCAGTGACAGCGCATAGGACCATTTTCCCGAGAGGATTAAAAGTAGCCATTGATGATGGTGATGCCCTACAAACAGCTTGCCATGGAAAGGAGTAAGAAGGATTGGATGAAAGCAGTAGGAAAGCAGAGATTCAAGAGGAGCACATCATCTTCATACGCTTATCTGAAATTCCCACTATTGAATTACATGAGTATTCCTATCCCTTTTCAATTATTTTATTATTAATTTTCGAAACCCATAACTATTTAATCTGCCTATCTGACAAATACAAGGTCACCATAGTATGCTTCATACCAACAATCTCCGTGGGATCGACCCTTACTCACGTAAGGTATTACTTGGACGACCCAGTGCACTTGCTGGTTAGTTGTGCAAAATTGTGGAAAAATTATATAGAAACCATGGTGTTAGCATCATGTTTTTGGCGCCATTACCAGGGAATGAACAAGCAATGAATATTAACACATGAACAACAATTTCGTGCACCAATAATCATACAGAACACTACACCATATTTTCGTTTAGCATTGCATTTCCTATCAATATGAGTTTCTAAACCTCCTAGGTTGAGGGGAAGAGCCCGATTGAGTTCTATGAATTAATAAAAGTATTACTATTTCTCTTCAATCCATGCTTGATTTAATTCTAAGATGTATATTCATTCTTCAACATGCTGAATGGGATGATACGTGACAATCAGCTCTATTCTTCATACTAAGACCGCGTGCCTGACAACTACCCGTGTTTTCTTGGGTTCGTGTGAATACGTTACTGGAAAGCATCAAACCGCCAGCTTGATTATACATCTCTCAGACGGCTAATTCATGACTTTGTTGCGGACTTCTCGAGACACCAGTTCAGCCGATTTACAAGGAGATTAAGGTCTCTGTGGTAGAGGCTAGAACCCAAAGGCGCAGCATTCTCTGATTCAGAAGATCCGACCTTGTCTGTGGCGTTTTGAGTAGGATCATTAAGGAGAATGGACTAGAGGAGCTTCACCCTCAATCATACTGGATGCGCACTAACCCTGGTGTTCAGATCTGGAGGAGCATTAGCGACCTCTCAAGAAAGGCGTTGATCACATACAGCCTGCCATAGAAGAAATCATTCACAATTGAAGAAGACAGTAAGACCAGAGTTAATCCCTAAGGACAAAGCAACTCCAAGCCTTAACCATCTAAGTTTTAAGATTATCATTGTAAACATATCAACCTAGTTCAGATCTCATAAATCCAACAACTCTTCTATCCACTTGACCAAGATCTACAAGATAATCATAGCTTGCTTCAAACCACAATCCTTGTGGTATCGACCTTGACTCGCTTAGGTATTACTTGGACGACCCAATGCACTTGCTGGTACAGTTGTACGAAGTGTGGGGATTCCTGCACCAGCGGTACAGGTCAGACTAGAGTCGGTACTGCCGGCTTAAGTGCCAGTATGCATTTTTACAAAAATTTTCCGTAAAAGATACATTTTTCCACTCAGAAAAAATCTATTGAATTCAAATTACACCTTTATATTTTTAAATTAAGATGTCTAATTTTTCGAACCGATTCTGAGTAGTTAAAAATTATTATTCTATTAAAGCGGTTATTCTGATTCTTACATATTGATTTTACATTGTAAGAATTGTGTGGCATTTAAACTAGAAAATGAACTTAATCTCTTAAACCAAAAATTACACTTAATCTCTTAGCACAATTAATTGCCAATGGACTAGGGTTTGATTATTTAGGGTTTGCTGCGAATTATATCTCTGCATGATCAAAGTAGATAGCAATAATTGTTAATCCTGAAAATTAAATATCTCTAACACCTTAACTATTCTTTCATATGCTTTTTCACACATTCTTAAATAGCTTTGTTTACATTCTATGTTTTGATCTTAAGTAATTCAAAAAACTCATTTTCGATTGTCTGACTAGAATAATCAATTGACTATTGCTTGCTTAATCTGTTAATCCTCGTGAAAACGATAATCCACTCCCGTGGTATTACTTGATATGATCTGATGCACTTGCCGATAGTAAGTGTAGAAATTCCGCATCAATTTTTTGGCGCCATTGCCGGAGATTAATTGTGGTTAACAAACTACTAATCAGTTGATTACCTAGATTAGACTTTTTATAGCTTTAGTAATTTATTGTTTGTTATTCACTCCCTGGGAGTTCCCTTTATTATGACGAAGGGAATTCCAATTTGATTCTCTTGTTGTTTTTGTGTCTATGCAGAATAATAAGGATAAAGAACCTCTTCACTACAATCCTAAAATTGAAAGAACTCTTTGGCAACAAAGAAAACAAGCTAGAGATCAGAGAGTTAAAGAAGAGATTGAAGAGATATGTGAAGAAGAACTGGAACACAACATGGCTGACAATGCAAACAATAATGCTAATGTTCCTCAACCTAGGAGGACTCATGGATCTTTTGCTACTCCAAATCCTGGGAGTTGTGGAAGTAGAATTGTGACACCTACTATGAATGCCAACAATTTCAAGTTGAAGCCCTAACTTGTTACTTTGGTGCAACAAAACTGTCAGTTTCATGGAAGCCCTCAGGAAGATCCTAACTTGTTCATCTCTAACTTCCTACAAATCTGTGATATAGTCAAGACTAATGGAGTTCCTGGTGAAGTTTATCGGTTGTTGTTGCTCCTTTTTGCTTTAAATGATCGGGCTAAGCGATGGTTTGACACTCAACGCAAGGAGAGTATAACAACTTGGGAGGACTTGGTCACCAAATTCTTAACTAAATTATTTCCACCTTAAAGGTTGAAAATCTTAGAATAGATATTCAAACCTTTATACAACAAGAAGGAAAATCTCTCTATGAGACTTGGGAGAGGTATAAGGAGATGCTGAGAAAGTTCCCTCCAGACATGTTTGCTGACTAAGTCTAACTCCAGATTTTCTATGATGGGATTACCCCTGCTTCACGAATCTCATTGGATAACTCAGCTGGAGGATCTCTGCATATGAAAAAGACCACTGATGAGGCCTTGAAATTGATAGAAATGGTGGCCAATAATCAGTATTTATACTCTTCAAAAAGAATAGTGAAGAAGGGAGTCATGGATTTAGATGTCCTGGAAAGCATTCTTGCCCAAAACAAGGTCATGTCCCAACAAATCAATGCCATCACTAAACACTTAGCGGGCAGGCAAGTCTCAGCCATGAACACCCAAGATACTTCTTTTGACATGAGTGGTGGAGTTCTTCAAGTTGAAGGCTTTGAGTATGGTCAATCTTCTGTTGAGTAAGCAAATTACTTGGGGAATTCTTTTAGGCTACCCAACAATGATCCTTTCTCTAAGATATACAATCCTGGGTGGAGAAATTATCCCAACTTTGGATGGGGGAATCAAGGTCAAAGGAAACCCAATTTCAACAATAACCTTCACAAAAAATAACCTCAACTCCCAATACCATTCCTCACAACCCCCACAATAATCACAAGAATCCTAATTTCCTCAAATGATTTCCAATATGAAAAATGTCTTGGAAAAACTCTCCCAAAACACCTCCACTTTTAAGCAATCCACTCAAAATTTCATATAGGAAAATACAGCCTTAATTATAAATTTAAAAATATAAGTAGGACAAGTTGCTCAACAATTAGCCAAACCAACAAATGCTTTTTCCAGTGATACAAGTCCAAATCCAAGAGAAGAATTCTAGACTATAAGTTTGAGGAGTCGCAAAGTGGTTGGCAAAGAAACTACAAGAACTTACAAACAAGAGGAAGAAGCAATGTAGAATGTCATGACTCAAGCAGAACACGTGCCTACTAGTCCCCTTGTACCTTCACTTCAAGCTTCAAAAGAGCCACCGATGGAGTTAGTTAAGGTGGCTGAATACATGCCCAGGATTCCATACCCTCAAAGGCTCAGCATCCAAAAATAACAAGGGTGGGGCCTAAGGGCCCAAAATTGGCGCCCAACGCCCATGAAAAAGCAAGTGTGGGCTCCCAGCGCCCAATGTCAACTCCTCAGTGCTCAAGATTTTCTCACACCCAAGGGCGCCAACGCCAAGCACCTAACCTTGGCGCCTAACACCTTCGAAAAAGAACAAAGCAACAACTTCCCAGTGCCCAATGCATACGATGAGCAACACATTGGCGCTTAGCACCCATGATCAAGACCAACCAAAGAAGCCCTGGCGCCGATCGCCACGGGCCAGCGCCCAATGCTCACGCACTCAGGCCTAGTTTCCTTTAACAACAATAGACATTTTACATGGCCCACACACTCCAAGAATTTAACATTTGAGTTTAGTTAGTTTAGTTTATCTTATCCTTCAAGAAAAGATAAGATTTGATTTAGTTTAAATTTAAAAATTAGGTTAGGATTTAGATTATAAATAAGATAGAGACTAATAGTCTCGGTATCCAGCATTCATTAGCATATTTCATCTTTTATTTTTGTTTGTCTCCCTGAGTCACTAATGGGGAATTCTTTTAGACCACAGAATGATCATTTCTAAAAAATATACAATCCTAGATGGAGGAACCTCTCAATCTTGTGCAATCACAGAATCCTTCACCTTTTGAGCTCATTATAGAAACACTGTCTCAATCAACCTCCATATTTGTTCAATGAACCTCAAGCTTCATGCAAGAAACACAAGCAAATTTTAAGAATCAAGAAGCTTTCATCAGGAACTTAGAGGTGCAAGTGGGACGAATTACTAAGAAATTAGCAGAAAAACCAACAAATTCCTTTCAAGTGACACAGTACCTAATCCTAGAGAAGAATGCAACGCTATTAATCTTAGCAGTAGAAAAGTGGTTAGCGAAGAATCCTCAAAGAAAAATGAAAAACAAGCTGAGAAACCATCAAAAATAAAAGGAAAGAAGAAACCAAAGAAGGACAACACACCTCACCTCCTGAAGTCAAGAAACAGAAGACCAACGCACCTAGAATCCCATTTCCTCAAAAATTGCAGAAGAAGAATCAGAAAAAAGCAATTTTTTAAATTCTTAGAAGTTTTTAGAAAGTTATAGATTAACATTTTCTTCACAGAAGCTTTAGAGTAAATGTCCCTCTATGCTAAATTTGTGAAGAAATTATTGTCCAAAAAAAAATCTCAAAGAAGATGAGACATTGATACTTACCAAGGAGTGTAGTGCCATTATCTAAAACAAACTGTCATAAAAATTGAAAGATTCAAGAAGTTTTCAAATTTCTTGCATTATTAGAGACATCCCCATTGGGAAGGCATTGTGTGATTTAGGAGCAAGGATTAATTTGATGTCCTTGTCCATGATGAAAAAGTTGCAAATAGAAGAAGTGAAACCAACAAGGATATCTCTGTGATTGGTAGATAGATCAATAAAGTTTTTATATGGGATAGTGAAAAACGCCTTGGTCAAAGTAGAAAAATTAATCTTTCCAGCTAATTTTGTAATCCTTGA
This sequence comes from Arachis stenosperma, assembly GCF_014773155.1. Classification (NCBI taxonomy): domain Eukaryota; kingdom Viridiplantae; phylum Streptophyta; class Magnoliopsida; order Fabales; family Fabaceae; genus Arachis; species Arachis stenosperma. Next base: position 82,753,172 of record NC_080377.1, read on the forward strand.
TATGGAAGAAGATAAAGATGCTTCAATCATCCTAGGGAGGCTATTCTTAGCCATAAAATAGGTTCTCATAGATGTCCAAAAAGGTGAGTTAACATTGACGGTTCATGATAAACAAATAATCATCTATGTCTTTAAAGCCATGCAGTATCCAAGCAAAACTGATAGTTGAGTGAGAGTTGATGATGGCCTAAAGCGGGTTAGGAAATTTTCTCAAAATAAGATTGGCATTGCAAGTATAGTTCCCAACACAACAATTGGCCAACAATCAAATTTAAATCAAAAGATAGTCACAATCAAAACACAATAACCGAGAGCATTTAGACTCTCGGGTCGTCTTCCCTAGGAGTTACAATTAAAGTGATCAATTATTGGCTAAGATTGATTGCAAGAGAGGTAAGAAATGTAAATAGCAAGGAAGTAAATGAACATGAAAGAATTAAATATCAAAGCAAGTAAATGGTCATGCAAGGAATTAAATGAAAGCAAATAAATTCAAAGGCAATTAATTAATGAGAAGGAAAATTCAAGTTCTAAGAAATCTCTTGGAAAGGATTGGAAGTTAAGGTTACCTATCCTAGTCATTGACCACAAACACATGATAATTATAAAGAGTTAATCCTACTTAGTCAACCCTATATCAAGGATATGTCAAATAGGCATAGTTGATTTCAATCCACAAGTCCTAGTCAACTCTATTAATGGAAGACATAGAGTTAGTGGAAACCAAATCAACTAACTACTCTAACATATCAAACAAGAATGGACTTCAATGATTCAAGGGTCACCAAAGTCATCAATACCAAGCCAAGAGTGAAGAAAAAAACTAAGTAAAAACTAAGCCAAAAATTTTATCAAACACTTGGTATGCATGAAAATAAAATAATATTAAATTGCGTTAAAAATAAAATCTAACTACCAAAAGTAAGAAAATAATAATAACAACTCCAGCAAGCATTAAATGAACATAAAACATAAATTGCATTAAATGGAAATTAAAATAACAAGAGTACTCATAAACATAAAAAGTAACCAAAATGAGAAATTAACAAGATAAACTAAGGAAATTAAGGCAATAGAATAAAGAAAGGTAAAAGAGACTATATGAAAACAAGAATTAAAAATAGAAATTTAAACTAAAAACCCTAGGTTCTAGTAAGAAGGGAGAGCTTCTCTCTCTAGAAAATGAACTACATGATGCTAAACTAACCCTAATTGCTCCCCCCCTTCACATGGAAGGAGGAGCCCTTTGATAAAGCAAGAATCAGCTTCAGAAAGTCCCAAAATTGGGCTCTGGAGGCCCAGAAATCGCCCCAACGATTTGCATTAAGTGACTACGCGCTGGGACTTGTGCGTACGCACAAGTGTGTAGGTACGCTGATACACACACATGCTGATTTTCCTCCTGTGCGTGGGCACATGTGCTGATTTCCATTCTGTGCGTGAGCACAGTCCTGTGCGTACGTACGGGTGCTGATTTTGACCCTTGTGCGTGGGAATAGAAGGTGTGCGTGGGCACAGGCTGAAATGCTTCTCTCCTTTGATTTCTTCATGTTTTCTCCTGATTTCATGCTTTTTTCCACTCTTATCAAGCCATTCCAATCTATGACACCTGAAATCACTCATCAAAACCATCAAGGTATCGAATGGGATAAAAGTGGGATAAAAGTGATTAAATTAAGCACAAAATATCATGTTTTCACAATTAGTCTCAATTTAGGGAGAGAACACAAAAGTATGCTATTTGGATGAATAAATGTGGGTTTATATGATGAAATCCACTCAAATCAAACCAACATATATCGTTAAATATGGATTCATCAATTCTCCCACACTTAAACAATAGCATGTTCTCATGTTAATCACAATCAAAGGAGAATGATCAAAGGGTAAGCAACTTATTCAATGCAACTACTTATATGCATGCAACTATACTAAATGCTATCTATCTCTATCTATACTATGGTTCCTGTTCATACCCTGACCGAGGTCTTCCAACCCGGCAAATCCATAAGAGGTCCGACCTTGTCCTAAAGCTCACACCTAAAGGTCGGACCTCGGACAATAAACAAGGAAGGCCCATCAAAAGGAACGAAGCCCAAAACCTAAAGGCCGAAAAGGCCTAGGAAAGGCGGTTCCACAAAGATAGGGATAAAACTCCCAAAGATAAGATAAGATAAGAATATCTTATCCAGGGAAGATCACCGCCAACTACTATAAATACACTGGAGCACCCAGGTATGGCATTCAATTCCAAATCTACATATATCTGCTTGGACCCATGCTAACTTAAGCATCGGAGTGTCATTGCAGGTACAACCACCAACCATTCTGCATATCAAGCTCGGGTCACTGAACCCCCCACCTCGGGCCTCTCCAGACGACCGAGCTACACGTTTCAGGCAAACCCTCGGAACATTGGCGCCGTTGCCGGGGAACCTGGAAGTCATCTCTCTACCATGGCGGACGACCCTCTCAACAATGACCACGCTACATCTGAACAAGAGGACGAAATTGACACCGGAGAACGACCGGACAGCCCTCTATCACCACGCACTCCAGGAGGAAACAAACAGAATCGCCCAAAACGTCACTCCCAAACAAAGATCCACAAATTTCCGAAAAGAGAAGAGCTCGGAAATTCTAGAAGCAGTCCGAGCACAACAAAACCGACTAAAATAACTCGAGGAGGACATAAAAAAGCAGAAAGAAACTGAACAAGATCTGAAAAGGGAAGCTCGAAAGCGCAGGGAATTAGAAGAAAAACTGCGGAAAATAGAGGCCAACCTGAAAGACCGAACAGAACGCGGCACCACCACCGAAGGCAACCACGATCCCTTCACGCAAGAGATCATGAAGGAGAAGGTACCGCGAAACTTCAAACCACCCGATATGGACCTCTACGACGGCACCACCGATCCAAGTCATCACCTCAGCAACTTCAGAAGCAGAATGTACCTAGTCGACGCCTCCGACGCGATTCGGTGCAAAGCCTTCCCCACCACTCTCACCAAGTCAGCCATGAAGTGGTTCGACAACCTGCCACCAAGATCGATCACCAGCTTCGAAGACTTAACCAAGAAATTCCTAACAAGATTCTCTATTCAAAAGGACAAGACAAAACATGCCCCCAGTCTACTCGGGATCAAACAAGGTAACCAAGAAACTCTCCGAGAATACATGGAGCGATTCAACAAAGCCTGCCTGGACATACAACACTTGCCCACTGAAGCAGCCATCATGGGACTAGCAAACGGCCTAAAAGAGGGACCGTTTAGCCAATCCCTATCCAAACGATACCCGACCTCCCTATACGAAGTGCAGGAGCGGGCAGAAAAATATATCAACATGGAGGAAACCTCCCAGCTAAGAGACTCTTCAAGGAAAGAATCAACCTACCCACTCCGAGATCGGGATCGGGAACAGAAGAAGAAAGAAGAACCCAACTCGGACAAGCCACGGAAGTACCACAACTACACCCCCTCCGAGTCTCGCTGGTAGACGTCTACAGAGAAGTATGCCACACCGAAAAGATCCCACCGCCCCGACCGCTTAAACACAAGAAAGCGGGGAGAGATCGGTCCGAATACTGTGAATATCACAAGCTCTACGGTCATTCTACTAACGACTGCTACGACCTAAAAATGTTATAGAAAAGCTAGCCAGAGAAGGAAAACTCGACAGATACATAGCAGAGAAAGGAGAAGAGACCAGGAAGAGAAGGCGGGGAGACAACGAAGATCGGGCCGAACAAACCCCGCGAACCCCTGAAAGACATGTTCACATGATAAATGGAGGTTTTGCAGGCGGAGGAACATCCAAATCCTCGCGAAAAAGACACCTCAAAGAAATCTATCACGTCCGAGAAGACAGTCCCCTGCCCGAAATACCCACTATCTCATTTACCCGAGAAGATGCTCAAGGGATAACTCCCGGACACGACGATCCAATGGTAATCACCATTATCCTAGCAAACGCCAACTTACATCGAACCCTGATTGACCAGGGAAGCTCAGCAGATATCCTGTTCAAAACGGCCTTCGACAAGCTCGGACTTGAAGAAAAAGAACTAAAGGCCTATCCCACCGACCTATTTGGACTAGGGGATACTCCGATCCATCCCTTAGGATACATCTCGCTACACACTACCTTTGGAAGAGGCGAGCAATCTAAAACATTAAGCATCGACTACATTATAGTCGACGTCGCTTCAGCATACAATGCCCTCATTGGGCGACCAACCCTAAACAGACTGGCAGCTATAGTCTCGACCCCACACCTCTGTATGAAGTTCCCTACCGCAAAAGGAATCGCTACCCTAAAAGGCGACCAAAAACTAGCGCGGCGATGCTACAACGAAAGCCTGAGCCTAAAAGGGAAGGAGGTCAACACGATAGAACTCGGACGAGTTCAATCCCGAGAAGATCTTCGGCCACAACCAGAGGGAGAGACCGAAAAAGTCCAGATTGGGAACACACCTGAAAAAATAACAAACATAGGAGCAAACCTCGAAACGGGCCTAAAAGAGGAACTCATAACCCTCTTAAGGGAGAATTCCGACCTCTTCGCCTGGAAAGCCTCCGACATGCCAGGCATAAGCCCCGACCTGATGTGCCATAAGCTATCAGTTTACCCGGGATCCCGACCTGTCCAACAAAGACGCCGGAAGCTCGGACCCGAGCGCATGCAAGCAATAGAAGAACAAGTACAAGCACTGCTAGATGCAAGGTTCATTAGGGAAGTAAAATACCCCCTATGGCTCGCAAACGTGGTTCTGGTAAAAAAGCCCAACGGAAAATGGAGGATGTGCGTCGATTACACGGATCTCAACAAAGCCTGCCCCAAAGACCCATATCCACTACCAAACATCGACGCCTTGGTAGACGCAGCCTCAGGCCATAGATATCTCTCCTTCATGGACGCATACTCGGGATACAATCAAATCCCGATGTACGGACCCGACCAAGAAAAGACCTCGTTCATAACCCCAAGGGCAAACTACTGCTACGTAGTAATGCCCTTCGGGCTGAAGAACGCAGGGGCAACCTACCAGAGGCTAATGAACAAAGTGTTCTCAGAGCACATCGGACTACAGCTGGAGGTGTACGTCGACGACATGCTGGTAAAGACACAAGAAGACAGAAACTTGCTGACCGACCTCACCAGTATCTTCGGCACCCTCAGAAAACACAACATGAGACTTAACCCGACAAAGTGCACCTTCGCCGCAGAAGCCGGAAAGTTCTTAGGCTTCATGCTGACTCAAAGGGGCATCGAAGCAAACCCGGACAAATGCCAAGCGATACTCAATATGAAGAGCCCGACGTGTGTCAAAGAAGTACAACAACTGAATGGAAGGCTAGCCGCCCTATCAAGATTCTTGGCAGGAGCAGCAATAAAGTCACTACCTCTCTACTCACTCCTAAAGAAAGGGAAACCCTTTTCATGGACCCCGGAGTGCGAAAAAGCCTTTCAAGAATTCAAGGAATTCCTCGGGCAGCCACCAATCCTAACCCGACCTTTAAAAGGAGAAGAACTCGTTCTATACCTCTCGGTGGGAAATCGAGCAGTCGCTTCAGCGTTAATACGAGAAAATGACCGAGGACAACACCCCATATATTTTGTAAGCAAGGCACTACAAGGGGCCGAATTAAACTATCAGAAGATAGAAAAATTCGCCTACGCCCTAGTGTTCACAGCTCGGAGGCTCCGTCCCTACTTTCAAGCCCACACCATCAAAACCCGGACTGCCATAAAATCTCAGTATCTAGCCGACTTCATCGCAGAATACACTGAGACCCCTGGAACCCCACTCTCATGGAACCTGTATGTCGACGGGTCCTCAAACAAAACTGGGAGCGGAGCCGGGGTTATACTCGAAAGCGACCAAGGAACGCGGATAGAACTATCCCTAAAATTCGAGTTCCAGGCTTCGAACAACCAAGCCGAATACGAGGCCCTACTAGCAGGTCTAAAGCTAGCCGAAGAGGTCGGAGCCCAGAAAATCACGATCCTCAGCGACTCCCAGGTCGTCACATCACAAGTAAATGGAATCTACCAGGCCAAAGACCCAACTATGAAAAAATACCTGGACCAAGCACAGGCACAATTACGCCACTTTTCAGAAATACAGATTCAGCACATACCTCGGGAACAAAACGCCCGGGCAGACGCTCTCTCAAAGCTTGCCAGCACCAAGCCCGGAGGCAACAACAGAAGTCTCCTCCAGGAAACCTTACAATCTCCCTCCGTGCTAAGAGAGGAAGAAACGCTAAATATATCCAACCAACAGCAAGGATGGATGACCCCCATACTCAACTACCTGAAGTCGGGAACTCTCCCCGCCGAAAGAAAGGAAGCTAAAAGACTCACGAAAGACGCCCAGAATTATACACTAATTCACGACGTATTATACAGAAGAGGATTCTCAAACCCCCTCCTTAGGTGTGTCCTGACCTCAGAAACAAAGAGCGTCCTCGAAGAAGTCCACGGAGGCATGTGTGGGAACCACCTCGGAGCTCGGGCATTATCCAAGAAAGTAGTCCGAGCCGGGTTCTATTGGCCGACCTTGCAAAGAGACGCAACGGAATTTGTGAAAATATGCCCGCCCTGCCAAAAACATGCCAATTTTCACAAGGCACCACCCGAAGACCTTATCAGCATCACCGCACCATGGCCCTTCGCAAAATGGGGACTTGACCTACTCGGCCCGTTCCCCCAAGGACCGGGGCAAGTCAAATACCTCATAGTAGGGGTCGACTACTTCACAAAGTGGATCGAAGCTGAACCCTTAGCCACCATCACGGCTCAGAAAAGCCGCAAATTCCTATATAAAAACATCGTCACAAGGTTCGGAGTCCCCTACTCCATCACAACAGACAATGGAACACAGTTCACGGACACAAATTTTCAGAACTTGGTGGCCAAACTAAAAATCAAACAGCAATTCACCTCAGTCGAGCACCCACAAGCCAATGGACAAGCAGAGGCTGCAAATAAAGTCATCTTGGCCGGGTTAAAACGAAGACTCCAAGAGGCCAAAGGGGCATGGGCCGAGGAGCTCCCCCAGGTGCTATGGGCATATCGGATAACTCCACACTCTACAACGGGAGAATCGCCATTCCGACTAGCTTATGGGATGGAGGCAATGATTCCTATCGAAATAGATGAAGGGTCACCTAGAACCATCTTCTACAACGAAAAAGGTAACCCGCAGGCACAAAGGGAAGAACTCGACCTCCTCCCCGAGGTCCGAGAAAGAGCTCGGATCCGAGAAGAAGCCTTAAAACGGCGAACGGCCCTCAGATACAATCAGAAAGTAATAAAACGAAGCTTCTCCATTCACGACCTGATTCTAATCCGAAATGACATCGGAACACAAAAGTCGGGAGAAGGAAAGCTAGCTGCAAATTGGAAAGGGCCCTACAAGGTAACAGAAGTCTTAGGAACAGGCTATTACAAAGTATCTGACCTAGAAGGCAATGAGTTGCCCAGGGCCTGGCACGCCTGTAATCTAAGACGATACTACAGCTAGAAAAAGATAACCCGAGGTGTACTCTTTTTCCCTACAAGGGTTTTTTAATGAGACACCCGGTCAAGTAAGGCACCCGACCTAGTCAAGGGTAAACACTCTGTAAATATTCTTTCTTTTTTAATACTAATCAAATTTTTCTATTTTCTTTTCTTCTTCCTCGTGATGAAACAAATCCTGAAAAGTACCCCGCCAAGGCGCATTAATTTATGCTCGGCAAAACGCAAAAAATCATTGCCGAAAGACCACACAAGGTCGGCAAAGATAAAGCGACGAGGTTCAAATTAATGTGAGAAGTTATAAAGCAACCCTGAAAGGCTCAAAAAGCCAAAAAAAAAGAGGTTACAAAAATAACTTAAAAGGCCGACCAACAACAAGGTCGGACCCAACAAAGGGAAGTACTCGACCGCCCCCCGAGGTCCGAGAAAAAGCCCGGGTCCGAGAAAAAGCCCGGATTCAAGAAGAAGCCTTAAAAAGGCGAAAACAACGATTTCGAAAACGCTTACTAAAAGGTTGCTATACAAAAACAACTAAAAAGTACAAGCGAAGAAACGAAATCAAAGAGGAATGTAAAACAAAGTTTCAAAAAACGCTAGCTAAAAGGTTGTTATCCAAAAACAACTAAAAAGCATAAAGCGGAACTAAAAGTCAAACGCAAACAACACCGCATAATAAGCTAAAAGTTACTACAAGTAGCTAAAAGCAAAAAGGTGTTCAAAGCATTTAAACAGGAACCATCCAAAAAAAAAGAGAGCCCACAGACCGGGCAAAAAACCAAAGACAAAGGATTACAGGGAATCAAGATCCTTTCCGGACTCCACGTCGGTAGAAGGCTGCGGAGGAAGAACCATAGAAATCGGGACAGCCTTAACAGCACCGTCATCTCGGTTTAAAACCTCCACACCAGATTCCTCCTCGGCCAAAGGCAAAGTCGGGTTCGCCACCGGAACTTTGGGGTCAGACACCGGAACCTCATCCTCGCTGGGAGCAGGAACAATCTTTCCCTCCACAACAACATTATCCATACTGAATAAACTCAGATCCAGGTCAGGAGCAAGAACCCGGACCTGAGCTTTTAAATTCTCAAACATAGTATCCATACCCTTAGCCACGTGTCCTTCTAACTCGTAAAAATCATCCTGAGCGGATTGCAACCTCTCCTTTGTCTCCACAAGCTCGGCATATGTCCGAGTATAGCTCTCCTTCGCCGCCTTCGCCATCTCCTCAGATGCATTCGCTGCCGCCACAGCCGCGGTAGCTTTAGCTTTCTCCTTCTCCAAAGATGCCTCCAGCTCAGAAATCCTAGCAGCCTTCAGTTCACTAATCCTCTCGAACTTAGACTGAGCCTTCACAAGTCGGGAACTGGTCGCGCCAAGGGGGGATTTTTTGAACTCTCGGGCAATAGCGGCGTGAAGACTAGCCATCCGGACACAACTCCGCGCCATATACTGAAAATGGTGCTCCATAGACACATCATCAGTAGAAATAAAGGTCTGAGGGAGAATATGCTGTTCAACCCAACCAAGAGCATCAAAATCTTTATCATTAAAACCGGCAAGAGCTTGAGAGGTCTTCTGCTTCTTGGGAGGAGGACCCGAGGACGAAGGAGGAGAAGAGGTAGCAGGTCCAGAGGTCGGAGGATCTTGATTTATAGGTCGGAACTGGGGAGTCGGAATAGTCTTCGACCGAGTAGTGACGCCCACAGTAGTCTTCTTCGGAGAAGATCGGGCAGAAGCCTCCCCAGCCTCGATATTTCGAGCAGCCACAGACTTCTTCGTCCGACGAAGGTACTTCATGGAATCCGCCTGAGAAGACATCTCTGCAGAAATAAAAAAAAAGGATTACCACAACAGAAATTCCACCAAAACAAGCAAAGCCAAAATACTAAAAAAGATGAATCTCGGAGAGGTCGGGAACTACCTAACTCGGAACGGAGAAGGCTTGGATCTCCCAACATTTTCTTCGTGTCCAAGTGAGGTGCCCGACCCCATAAACTGCTTACCACACCCACAAAAGCCTGCTCCACCTCATCTAGACTCTCAAGGGTATACTTAGTAGACACTACATTCTCCTGCCAACAAAGAGGAAAGGAAGGCTCCCCACTCTCATCTAGAAAGAAAGGTCGGACGTCTCCAGTAGCCCGGACCTTGAAATAAAGGTTCTTAAAATCATGAAAAGACTCATCGTACAGGGTACAAAACTTCCTTCCCTGGTTAGCCCTAAAAGAGACCCAAGATACCTTTCCTCCACCCGACCCCGGCTTCGTCAACACAAACAAATAGGAAAAAAGAGAAATAGAGGGAGCAACGCCCAAAAACTGACACAAAGTTGAAACAGCTTTAAAAACGCCCAAGAATTTGGATGGAGCTGCGTAGGAGCAAGATTACAGGACCATAACACCTCGGACTCCAGATCGGTAAAGGGAAGTCGGACACTCAGCTTAGAGAAAAAACAATCATAAACATAAAAGAAAAGCTTCTCGGAACTATCTAGGGGCGGGAAGCACACTCTCTCCTCGGAATCTGGGGCTACTAGTTCATAATCCCTCTCAGACTCTCTATTTTCACATATGCTACAATGCCTACGGAACCTAACTAAATACTCAGAATCTACCACAGAAGGGACTCTTAGAGGAAGAGGGTCTACCCAATCAAGACCACATGGAATTTTAGTCGACATCGCTTGAAGAACCTTTCGAGACATAAAATTCTTACCTACAAAGAAGAATACAACAGCAAGCAAAAATCACATAAAGAAGACAGCAAAAAACCCATTCAGCAAAGCAAGGAACAAAAATACCAGAAAACAAAAAAGAGCCCCTCCCCATATCAAAACAACAGCAATGGCGGCGCCTCTTTTTGGGGCAACCCAGGCATAAAGAAAAAGAAACAAACAAGAGCCACACAAAGAACAGAAGCATATGATCACAAGAAAAGAGAAACATGGGAACAAACCTGGAAGAAGAAACGAAGACGAAGAGCTCCGAAGCAAGGAGAACGAAACGACGGCACAGAGGAAACCCCGGAAAGACACACAGAAAGATTCAAAGAGAAAAAAGAAGCAGTACTCGCAAAAGCATAAGAAAGACAAAACACAGAAAAGAGGAAAAGGAGCAAATAAATAAAGCCTTCACAGAGCCCGAAACGGAAATCGAGGAAAAACGGTAAAATACAATAAATGCAGAAACGGCCATTTTTTGAATTTTGAAAACTACTATGCCCGAGCACGACCTTCCAAAAAAGGACGAACTCGGGCAGGGGCACTGTTCATACCCTGACCGAGGTCTTCCAACCCGGCAAATCCATAAGAGGTCCGACCTTGTCCTAAAGCTCACACCTAAAGGTCGGACCTCGGACAATAAACAAGGAAGGCCCATCAAAAGGAACGAAGCCCAAAACCTAAAGGCCGAAAAGGCCTAGGAAAGGCGGTTCCACAAAGATAGGGATAAAACTCCCAAAGATAAGATAAGATAAGAATATCTTATCCAGGGAAGATCACCGCCAACTACTATAAATACACTGGAGCACCCAGGTATGGCATTCAATTCCAAATCTACATATATCTGCTTGGACCCATGCTAACTTAAGCATCGGAGTGTCATTGCAGGTACAACCACCAACCATTCTGCATATCAAGCTCGGGTCACTGAACCCCCCACCTCGGGCCTCTCCAGACGACCGAGCTACACGTTTCAGGCAAACCCTCGGAACAGTTCCTATAGAGTTTGGCAAAAACAATCAATAGAACTCCAATCAATCCAAGGTAGAAACTTAGGGCCAAGATAAGAGATCAATGCAATGTGACCAATGTCCAAAGATTTGATTTGAAGTTTTCAAAAACTAAAAAGCAACTTGCAAGAAGATACAACATAAGAAATGGGAACATAAAATTGAGCAATTGAACCCCTCACCGGATGTGTATACACTTTAATCGCTCAGTGTGTAGGGTTTAATCACTCAGTGCTCCTTTAATCATGTTTTTCAAAGATTTGCAAGTCATCTAACAATCAACTAATACTTGATGCATGAACACAAATATCATGAGGTCTTTGGAGGGTTGTAATGGGGCTAGGGTAAGGGTAAGATTAATATGGTTAAGTGGGCTAATAGATTAGATCTTTGATTAGCTCAAGTATCCCACCTAATCCTATATCAACCTATGTATACAAAAGAGAACAACCTAACTTCCCATTCTTTTCGTTTTCTCACATTCACTCATGCATCCTCTTTCCAATTCACGCACATATGCATCCTTTATTTACATTCTTATTATCATTTCTTTTTCCTTTCTTTTTCTCCTTTTCTTCTTCTTTTTTTTAAAGTATATATACCAAAATTTCTCTTTTCTTTTCTCATCAAAGAGAGATGCATATGTTCTAAATGATGAATGCATGAGTGTTTACCCATTTTTCTAAATTTTCACAATGAACACCCAAAATAACTTTCTACCATTGTTTCCCTCAAATCTCCTTACACTTGATTAACACATACACTCAAACCCAAGCTAATCAAAGATACAATTTATGCACATTATGGTTTTTCACTTAGGGTGAATGATGTGCTTAAAATTAGAACAAAAAGGGGAATTAAAGGCTCAAAAGTGGTTTATAAAGGTAGATGTAGGGGTTGGCCATATGGGTTAGTGAGTTCAATTAAAAAAATGGCATCAATCATACTAAATGCATTTATAACAACAAATATAGGACATATAGACTAAAGCATATATAAGATCACAATCATAAAAGGAGTTTATCACACAAGAACAAAGTTTATGGTTGAAAATATGCAACCATACAATAAAGGCTCAAATCTCACTTGGTGTTTGCTCAAGATCTTTTCTATATTCCATACGAAGAATACTTCATGAAAGTTCAAAAACAAGTTTTCAAATCTAATCAATGGAACGCCCTAAAAGGGATTTCTTGAAAATTCTTTGTTGTTTTACCAAACTTATTTACTATACTACGCAACATGCAAATAAAACTATAAACAAACTAAGCAAAGTGAAATGCAATGGAATAATAAACAAATATTCACAAAATACCTAATAACTAAGAACTAGAAACTAATGCAAAGTGTCGAGAAAGAGAATTTTAGGCCCCAAAAATTGCGAATCCTCTCCCACACTTAAACGTTGTACGGTCCTCCGTGCATGCACTCAATCCAGGGGTAAAAAACTATGAGGCTTCACCTTCAACTGGTGGGAACTGGGGCTCCAGGTTGCTGTATAAACACATAAACAACAATTGAGGACGAATTCATATTAGTGTGGTATGCGAAAAGGCAATGTGCGTATTCTAAATGCGCACGGTTTAGAACACACACATTGGTCAATTAAAAAGGCAACCACATAATCAACAGAGAAAGCATGTATTCCTCAATTAAGTGGCCTAGGTTACAAGTGAAGAAAAACAAGAGATAGGGCACGAACAAACCTAGATAGCCCCAACTAAAGTGAATTGAATATATAAGATATTGGCTATTGAAATCGTGCAAGTGAAAGCATAAAGTGAGTAGAAAATGGCACAATCAACAATAAGCAATTCATTGATGAAAAGAAGACTACTTGTTCATCCTCAAACATGAAGCTATAGTCACATAATAAAGGTACTTGTTGCAAAAAGCGATAAGCTTGATAAGAATCAAGTTAAGTCACTCAAACAAATGAAAAGCATTAAAAACAAACAAGTATCTTGTTATATGATTATATTGACATGAAAATCATGATGAACAAGTAATGCAATTCAATTCACTAAAGTACAAGTACACAATTTATGATTAAGTTGCCACAAAAGGATATAGTCTAATGCATATGGTAGCTACAACATATGAATCAAACTCAAAATTCATTTAGGCAATCAAACAAAGACTTTATGCTCAGTGCACATATTCATCGAAAATGAAACCAAAATTCAAGAAGCAACCCATTCAACATCAATCAAACACTTGCAATTTATTTAAAATCAATAAAAGCTGAACTAATATAATTACTAAAATGAAAATGAAATGATAATAAAGACTAAGTAAAACAAGTGGCAAAATAGGGGAAAAGCAAGAGAAGAGAAGGGCGGAGGGGGTGGAAGTGTGTTAGGGCTTAATTGAATGTGCAATAAAAATTTTGCCCACAACAACACTTGTGCGTACGCACAGGCATGTGTGCGCACGCACACTAGGTGAAAAGTGGAAGGTGTGCGCTTGCACCAGGTGTTCAAATGATCTGGACAGAGAGGAAAACAAGAATTGTGCGCGCGCACAAATGTGTGCTCACGCACACGGAACCTTTTTTTTTTTTTACGGACAAGGATCATGTGTGCGTGCGCACACAGATCCGTGCGTATGCACAGAAGCAAAATGTGGCCGGCGTTTATGTGCACAGGCTGTGCCAGCGCTCCCACTAGAGTGGGTGTAAGTTGGCGTGCGAACGCACAAGCCTGTGCGCTCGCACAGAGAGTGAGAAAAGAGGGGTGTGTGCGTATGCACAAGATGCTGCACACGCACAGGTCAAGGAAAAACAAGGGAGCACCCACGCACAAGCTATGCTGGCGCTGCGAACAGAGGACATATATATGAGTGTGCGTGCACACAGGTCGGTGTGCACGTATAGAACGCAGAAAATAGAAGTTGTGTGTGCACACACAAGTGTGTGCACACGCACAGATGCCCTATTTTCCAAAAATTTTTCTCAATATTCCTAATGTACTCAACCTTAGCTCAATCAATATCTCAACCCCAAAACATGCAAGAACCCATAAATTCATGATCCATACAGAAATTAACCTAACAAATCTTAAAATTAAATTAATCCTAAGTTAATCAATCAAACAAAAATGTAATTAAGGCAAATTATAAACAAAGAGAATGGTTGAAATAATATTGCCATGGTGGGGTGTCTTCCACCTAGCACATCTATTTAGAGTCCTTAAGTTAGACTTTATTGAAAAGCTCTCACCCAAGCTTGTATTCTCCAAAGCTTTTGAGATTCCAAAGCATGTACACCCAAATCTTCTTATGACTTCCCTTCATTCCATCTAGGTAACAAGCAATTGAAATTCCCAATTCCTATACACAATAGCAACAAAACTCATAATGCAATGGGTGAGAATTAATAGGATAAAAAGAAAACAAAAACCAAAGGTAATAAGAACAAATAAAATGAACTCCTAAAACTAGCAAAAACAAGCAATTAATAAAAAATAAACTATTCACATATTCACACATTAACAATATTCACAAAAGCTAAAAATAAGCAAGCAACATATGAACAATCAACCAAAAATAAGCTACTCACAATATTCACAATATGCACAATAGCCAACAGTATAACACCATTGCAACTCCCCGGCAACAGCGCCAAAAATTTGATGACGGCCTAAAGCAGGTTAGAAAATTTTCTCAAAATAAGATTGGCGTTGAAAGTATAGTTCCCAACCCAACAATTGGCTAACAATCAAATTTAAATCAAAAGATAGTCATAATAAAAACAAAATAACCGAGAGTATTTAGACTTCCGGGTCTTCTTCCCTAGGAGTTACAATTAAAGTGATCAATTATCGGCTATGATTGATTGCAAGAGATGCAAGAAATGTAAATAGCAAGACAATAAATGAACAAGCAAGAATTAAATATCAAAGAAAGTAAATGGTCATGCAAGGAATTAAATGAAAGCAATTAAATTCAAAGGCAATTAATCAAAGAGAAGGAAAATTCAAGTGCTAAGAAATCTCTTGGAAAGGATTGAAAGTTAAGGTTACCTATCCTAGCCATTGACCACAAACACATGATGATTATGAAGAGTTAATCCTACTTAGTCAACCCTACATCGAGGATAAGTCAAATAGGCATAGTTGATTTCAATCCACAAGTCCTAGTCAACTCTATTAATGGAAGACTTAGAGTTAGTGGAAACCAAATCAACTAACTACTCTAATATATCAAACAAGAATGGACATCAATGACTCAAGGGTCACCAAAGTCATCAATTCTAAGGCAAGAGTGAAGAAAAAAACTAAGTAAAAACTAAGCCAAGCATTTTATCAAACACTTGGTATGTATAAAAATAAAATAATATTAAATTTCATTAAAAATAAAATCTTACTACCAAAAGCAAGAAATAATAATAGCAACTCCAGCAAGCATTAAATGAACATAAAATATAAATTACATTAAATGAAAATCAAAATAACAAGAGTACTCATAAATATAAAAAGTAACCAAAATAAGAAATTAACAAGATAAACTAAGGAAATTAAGGCAATATAATAAAGAAAGGTAGAAGAGACTAGATGAAAACAAGAATTAAAAATAGAAATTACAAAGAAATCAAACTAAAAACCCTAGATTCTAGAGAGAAGGGGGAGCTTCTCTCTCTAGAAAATGAAAACATGATGCTAAACTAACCCTAATTGCTCCCCCCCCCACTTCACATGGAAGGAGGGCTCCTTTGATATAGCAAGAATCAGCTTCAGAAAGTCCCAAAATTGTGCTCTGGAGGCTCGGAAATTGCCCCCAGTGATTTGCATTAAATGAGTCACGCACTGGGACTTGTGCGTACGCACAGGTGTGTGCGTACGCACACATGCTGATTTTCCTCCTATGCGTGGACACAAGTGCTGATTTCCATTCTGTGCGTGGGCACAGACCTGTGCGTACGCATAGGTGCTGATTTTGACCTTTGTGCGTGGGCACAGAAGGTGTGCGTAGGCACAAGCTGAAATGCTTCCCTCCTTTGATTTCTTCATGTTTTCTCCCAATTCCATGCTTTTCTTCCACTCTTGTCAAGCCATTCTAACCTATTACACCTGAAATCACTCATCAAAACCATCAAGGCATCGAATGGGATAAAAGTGATTAAATTAAGCACAAAATAGCATGTTTTCCCAATTAGTCTAAATTTAGGGAGAGAACACAAAAGTATGCTATTTGGATAAATAAATGTGGGTTTATATGATGAAATCCACTCAAATCAAACCAAAATATATCGTCAAATATAGTTTCATCAAGAGTATATTTAATCGATCCATTAATTCAAGAAGTTCTTTATAAAGAATCTCTTGTAAACTCTTTGAAAACTCTACAATACCCATGTTCTGAAGTAACGAAATAAGTAGAAGTTGTGTATTCAATAGAGAAAATACCCATGTCTACCTCATTCATGCAAGAAGGAACAAGCAACACTAAGGAGAGAGATGATAAAAGGGAAGAACCACCTAAGCTGAAGTTGAAACCTTCGCCTCCAACTCTCAAGTATGCATTCTTTGGAACTAATGAAATTTTATCTTGTGATTATAAATGCCTCGTTAAGTGAATTGGAAGAAGAAGGATTACTACAAGTACTGAGGAAACACAAGACTGCCATTGGATGGACAATCAGTGATATGAAGGGAATAAGTCCCACCATGTGCTTGCACAAAATTTTTTTGGAGGAAAATTCTAAACCAGTTGTGCAGGCACAAAGAAGGCTAAATCCAACAATGAAGGTTGTTGTCCACAAGGAAGTGATGAAGCTATGGGATGCAAGAATCATATATCCTATCTCTAACAGCTCGTGGGTAAGTCCAGTGCAAGTTCTACCCAAGAAATGAGGAATCACAGTAGTCTCCAATGAAAAGAATGAGTTAATTCCTACAAGAACAGTTACCGGCTAGAGGATGTGCATTGATTGTTGAAGGCTTAACATGTCAATTAGGAAGGATTACTTTCCTTTACCATTCATTGATCAAATGCTGGAGAGACTAGCTGGCCATGCATTTTACTGTTTCTTGGATGGATACCCGGGGTACAACTGAACTGTGGTTGATCCTATCGATCAAGAAAAGAAAGCTTTCACATGCCCCAAATGAGTTTTTGCCTACCATCAAATGCCTTTCGGGTTGTGCAATGTACTCGCCACTTTTCAAAGGTGCATGCTTTTTATCTTTTTTGACATGGTAGAAAAATTTATAGAGGAGGTATTTATGGATGATTTTTCTATATTTGGTGATACGTTTGGCACATGCTTGAACCACTTCTCTTTAGTTTTGAGAAGATGTCGAGAAACAAACCTAGTTCTAAATTTGGAAAAATGTCATTTTATGGTGACAGAAGATATAGTTCCTAGACACCGAATCTCAAATAAAGGCATAGAGGTGGATTAAAACAAAGTGGAGGTAATTAAAAAATTACCACCACTAGTTTTTAGGAGATTTGTAGGATATTTATAAAAGATTTTTCAAAAATTGCAAAACCATTGAGTAGTCTTTTATTTGAAGATGCCTTGTTTGTATTTGATAAAGAATGCCTGCATGCTTTTGAAACTCTGAAAGCCAAACTTGTTTTTGCACCAATAATTGCTCCACCAGATTGGTCTACGCACTTTGAATTAATGTATGATGCCCGTGACTATGCAATAGGTGCAATCTTGGGGCAAAGAAAACATAAGTTGTTGCATGTCATTTACTATGAAATTCGTATCTTGAATGACGCTAAAAAAATTATAAACAATTGAGAAAGAATTATTGACCACAGTATTTTCTTTTGACAAATTCAAGTCTAATTTAATTGGATAAAAAATAATAGTCTGCACTGACCACTCTGCTTTCAAGTATCTTTTGTCTAAATAAGATGCCAAACCCAGGTTGATCAAGTGGGTGTTGTTTCTACAAGAGTTCGACATTGAAATTTGAGATAGAAAGGAATCAGAAAATCATATGGCAGATCACTTATCCAAAACCAATCTGAAGAAAAGTAAGCACCTCAAATCCAAGTCGAGAAAGAATTTCCAGACGAGCAACTCTTGGCCATCCGAGTTACACCATGGTTCACTGACATGGCTAACTATAAGGCTGGAAAGGTTATCCCAAAAGAATTTAATTGGAATCAAAGAAGAAAATCGGTTCATGATGCTCGTTACTTCTTATGGAATGATCCAAAATTTTTAAAAGTTGCTCATATAATATTATCAGAAGGTGTATTGTAAGGATCCACATTTTTTAAAATATAAATATAAGTAAGTTATAATTTATTTTATAAATTAGAGTTCTTCATTTTTAGAAATTATTTTATTATAAGTAATTGAATTAATTATATAACTATTTCAATTTAATCAAATTTTTGTATATATTTTTTATATGATGAAATATTTTACATAATCAAAAACTATAATTCTAGTAATTTATAATTAATGAATATTATATGTACTTTTTAATTGAGTAATTGATATTTTTAATTTAAAAATAAATTTTAGTTAATAATATTATTATCGAGCTCAATATCCGCCGATATGAATAAATATAACTTAGCTTTGCTAATGCTTCATCGTATATCTTTTATTGTTATGTTGCTGATTTCATTTATATTAATAACTCATATATATTATTACTTGTGTTTTAATATATCCAGTTTTCATAATTATCCATTTAGGATATTTATAACTTGAGATGCTGACTCAACAACTTAATAATTTGACTCGTGGCCTTAAGTGACACATACCCCCTTATTCATTAATCACCATCATCATCTATCATTCTCTATACTGAACCATGGAACCAAAAGAAAGGAAAAAGAGAGAGAAGGCCATGTGAAATTTCATGGTACCTTTGAGTTTTTGAGTTTAATTTCTTGGGATCTGTAAATCCAATAAAAAATTGAATCCAATAAAAGTGTTCATATCTTCTTCCTCTACGTATTGGCATCACTTTTGTTTGGTAAAAGTCAACGGTGACGTAGCCCCCCTTCCCCTTGAGTTCGGTCAATTGGAGTTCTAGGAGGTACAGGCAATTTCTGACGTTTTCTTCTTCAGCAGCTTAGTCAGAAAGCTTTTCCAGAGTTTTCTTTGTTTAGATTTCATACAGAGGTAGGGTTTGGTATT
The DNA here is from genome assembly GCF_014773155.1 of Arachis stenosperma. NCBI lineage: Eukaryota > Viridiplantae > Streptophyta > Magnoliopsida > Fabales > Fabaceae > Arachis > Arachis stenosperma. The sequence continues at coordinate 82,772,544 of NC_080377.1, forward strand.
TTTATAATAATTAAATATAAATTTGATAAATGAATGTTGGTTTGATTGATTATTGTTTGAGGTTGATTAAGTTTACGTTGAATTATTGTTGTTTGCTTGAGATTTTGGGTCATCTATGTATGAACAGCCAGCTGGGGGTGTTTTAGTGATATTGGGGTTGTTGTGATGCGGTATTTTGAGATAAAATTGGTGAGGATTGATGGCCAAGAGAAAAGATTAAAAGTTACGAAGAATCGGTAATCAAAAAACTCGAGAACGGATTAAAGCACAAGTAATATTTTAAGAGAAAAAGGTTAAGAATTTTGGTTTTAGTATAAAAGAAAGATTAGTAATTAAATTTTATTTTTGAAGGGTAACATTGTATTTGGATATAAAAATCGAGGTACTATTTGTAATTATATAAGTTTAGGGTTGCTTTTATAAATATTGAGATAGGTGAGATTTGAAATATAATTTTATAAAAATATTGGGTTAAAAATAAAATATTTAAAAGTTTGAAGTTTAAAACGTAGATAATAAGAGTTTAAGAATAAAAGCTTAAAGAAGCTAAGTTTTTTTTTAAGAAAAGCTATAAATATTATTTATTTACTATTTAAATTATCTTATTTATATTATTTTATCATTTATTAAGAATATTTAAGTCAGAAAAGATCTAACAGAAAAACTCTTAAAAGCTTTAGAGGACCCAGTTGATTTAAGAATTTTATGATTCTTTTTCTTAAGACATTAGGGAAAGGCGAGGGAAGAATGTGAAGTTGAATTATGATAAAGAATTAAAAGATTGAAGAAATGAAAAGAGAAACAAAAGAAGCAAGAAAATAAAAGTGAAAGATGAGACAGAAAAGAAAAGAAAAAGAACAAAAAGAGAATGATGTATTAAGTAAAAGAATCTCTGCCACAGAAGAGCAGAGAACATTGACGAGAAGGATGGATTAAGTAAAAGAATCTCTACCACAGAAGAGCAGATAGCAGTGACTAAAAAGATTTTAATAAATGTCTGCCATAGTAAGCAGATAGAAAAGAAGGTATTAATTAAAGGGATCTCTACCGCAGTAGAATATAGAGTAAAAATTGAAAAGAAATTGAGTGTTGTTTAGGCTTTAGTGCCAAGTATCTAGTGGGAACAGCGATGCGAAACGCTCACTTGATACTATAGTGACGATTCAGTGAGGACGGCGATGCGTAACGCTCTTGGAGGGGATGTTGGCTGAGATAAGGACAGCAAGATGAAACGCTTATCTCAGGACCAGTTCGAGAATTGGGCAACAAACTGACACATGAGCTCATGGCCTGTATAGGACTAGACATGCATCATATTTGTTTGTGATTGTGTTTTCTATGATTGTGTGTGCTTGTGATTGGATTCTATGTTCTGTAATTGCTGAGTTGGATTATACTTTGTTGACTATTGTTATTGACTGAGAACATAATGAAACGAACTTAACTTCTAACCCCGACCCTACTAAGAACTCCCCAGTTCTTATCCCCTATTTCCACCCCTTTCAGCTACAAGTGCAAAGGTTTAGTGTGGAGCTATAGGAGTATAGAAGATTATGCTTACAAGTTGAGCTGTTAGAATTTATTTTTCCTTCATTGTTTATTCTTTTGGTTTTTAGAGGGGTATGACTTGTAATTGAGGTTCTTTGACTAAGTCTATGTATATAAAGCGATGTGATATATATATATATATATATATATATATATATATATATATACTTTTGTAATTAAGTGATTTAAAATAAAGAATCTGTGTTTTCTTAATTAAAAGTTCTGGTTCGTATTCGCGAAGGCTCAATATTAAATAAAGATTGTATAAAATAAAAAGGTTTAGGGGTAAGCAACGCCTAAGCTTTTGGTACGATCATGAGGTACTAAAAGTTAGGGCGTTACATGTATCCTCGAAGAAGAAATACAAGGTGTGCTATGGCATTGTCATAATTTGAATTATGGTGATCATTTTAGTGGAGAGATGACAACAACTATGGTTCTCCAAAGTGGTCTTTACTCACCAACACTCTTCAAGGATGCTCGAACTTTTAGTGAGAGATGTGACAAATGCTAAAAAATTGGAAACTTGTCCCAAAGACATGAGATGCCACAGAATTTTATCCTCGAGATAAAGTTGTTTGATATATGGGAGATAGATTTCATCGGACCCTTCCTATCCTCAAACTCTAATCTCTACATACTAGTGGCGGTTGACTGTGTATCTAAGTGGATGGAAGCTATGCCATCACCCACCAATGATGCCAAGGTCGTAATCGGATTTCTAAAGAAGACAATCTTCAACAAATTGGTGTGCCAAGAACACTAATCAGTGATGGAGGAACCCATTTCTACAATAAATAACCGGAAGCTCTTCTTCAAAAATATGGAGTAAGGCATAAGGTTGCAACTCTACACCATCCATAAACTAGTGGACAAGTTGAGGTGTCCAACAGAGAACTCAAGAGAATTCTGGAGAAGACATTGAATGCCTCAAGGAAGGATTGGTCCAGAAAAATCAATGATGCCCTCTGTGTAACACCCTCACTACCAGAATGTCATACTTCCGACTGCACCGCTCTGATAGCAATGATATTAAGAGAACTTATCTAAATATATAACTATAATGTGTAGTGAAGCTTAAAATATAAGGCATTTTTTTATACTTACATACATACATTCAAATCATCACAACATTTTTCATTTACAAAAATAATTTATACAAGCATTATAGATACATATATTATATAATTACAATTTCTATCTCTCTATATAAAATTTATAACAATAATAAAGGTGAGAAAACATCTAAAAAAACAAATAAAGCATGCCCAATACTCCGTAAACTCTTTGAAGTTTTCGTCATCAGTTTCCTGAAAAATATGGGATATATGGGGTGAGAACCAGTCCTCAATAAGAAGAGGGAATGCCACAAATGTAATAGAAATAAATATATTTGGTCAACGCACATCTCAGAAAAGTTTATCTTTATAAAAACTTGCGGTCTTTATTTACTTTATTTTCAAATCATTTTCACTTACTTATATAAAATTTTATATACAAATGTTTCTAAGTTATATGTGATTCAGAAAAGCAAAATAAGTCTTTAATTTTTTTTTAGGGGTCAAAGACACACCTAAGAATTTTCTTCCCAACAGACTACCATCACTCTTTTCTATATAAAACACACAAACTGACAAACTGACATAGCACATAATCAGATAAAACACATAAGCACAATACAACAATGAAATGCACACCCAAACAATTCAAACAAATGCATATGATGCATGCCTATCCTACTGGCCATGAGCTCGCACGTCACTTATATTACCAGACCTGACATATCCGATAGCTAATTCGGATATAGTCTTTCTGTCATGCATCCCCAAGAGGAACATCACAATCTTATCACAAGCTGATCTCAGAGGGAGAGTGTCCTATCGTCTTCTCTTGGATGCTAGTAATCTAGGGATTGCGTACCCGCCCACCCTTTCAATCAGAAAGAATGTAGGCTGAACAAAACCACCATCCCCACATCTCCACCGCAACACTAAGTAAGTGGTGCACGAAATTGTAATCACACTTTTTGCAATCCGCACAACTAACAAGCAAGTGCATTGGGTCGTCCAAGTAATACCTTACGTGAGTAAGGGTCGAATCCCATAGAGATTGTTGGTTTGAAGCAAGCTATGGTTATCTTATTAATCTTAGTCAGGATACCAATTATAGTTATCAATTGACTTGCAAATAAACAAGAGAGCATGGATTAAATAATACTTATTATGCAGTAATAGAGAATATGTTGGAGTTTTGGAGATGCTTTGTCTTCTGAGTTCCTGCAACATAATGCTTTCTCACTTTTATACATGCAAGGCTCCTTCCATGGCAAGCTGTATGTAGGGCGTCACCGTTGTCAATGGCTACTTCCCATCCTCTCAGTGAAAATGGTCCAAATGCTCTGTCACAGCACGGCTAATCATCTGTCGGTTCTCGATCATGTCGGAATAGGATCCATTGATCCTTTTGCGTCTGTCACTACGCCCAACACTCGCGAGTTTGAAGCTCGTCACAGTCATCCAATCCTTGAATCCTACTCAGAATACCATAGACAAGATTTAGACCTTCCGGATTCTCAAGGGTGCTGCCAATGGATTTTAGCTTATACCATGAAGATTCTGATTAAGGAATCTAAGAGATACTCATTCAGTCTAATGTAGAACAGAGGTGGTTGTCAGGCACATGTTCATGGGTTAAGAATGATGATGAGTGTCACAGATCATCACCTTCTTCATATTGAAGCGCGAATTAACATCTTAGATAGGAACAAGCGTGTTTAAATAGAAAACAGAAATAATTGAATTAATTCATCGAGACGCTGCAGAGCTCCTCACCCCTAAGAATGGAGTTTAGAGACTCATGCCATCAAAAGTATAAAGTTCAGATCTAAAAATATCATGAGATACAAAATAAGTCTCTAAAAGTTGTTTAAATACTAAAGTGGTAACCTAGGTTTACAGAAAATGAGTAAACTAAGATAGATGGTGCAAAAATCCACTTCTGGGACACACTTGGTGTGTGCTGGGACTGAGATTTGAGCTTCTCACGTGCCTGGACTGTTTTTGGAGTTAAACGCCAGGTTGTAACCTGTTTCTGGCGTTTAACTCCAACTTGCAACCTATTTCTGGCGCTGAACGCCAGAATGCAACATGGAACTAGAGTTAAATGCCAGTTTACATCATTTATCTTCGCACAAAGTATGAACTATTATATATTTCTGGAAAGCCCTGGATGTCTACTTTCCAACCCAATTGATAGCGCGCCAATTGGGCTCCTGTAGCTCGAAAAAATCCATTCCGAATGCAGGGAGGTCAGAATCCAACAGCATCAGCAGTCCTTTTTCAACCTAAATCAGATTATTGCTCAGCTCCCTCAATTTCAGTCAGAAAATACCTGAAATCACAGAAAAACACACAAACTCATAGTAAAGTCCAGAAATATGAATTTTGCCTAAAAACTAATAAAAATATACTAAAAACTAACTAGAATACACTAAAATCTACATGAAATTACTCCCAAAAAGCGTATAAAATATCCGCTCATCACAACACCAAACTTAAAATGTTGCTTGTCCTCAAGCAACTAGATAAATAAAATAGGATGAAAAGAAATCAAGAAACAATAGTATCTCAGAGTTTTAAGTGAAGCTCAGATTCTAACTAGATGAGCGGGACTTGTAGCTTTTTGCTTCTGAACAGTTTTGGCATCTCAATTTATCCTTTGAAATTCAGAATGATTGGCATCCATAGAAACTCAGAATTCAGATAGTATTATTGATTCTCTTAGTTAAGTATGTTGATTCTTGAACACGGCTACTTTTATGAGTCTTGGCCGTGGCCCTAAGCACTTTGTTTTCCAGTATTACTACCGGATACATAAATGCCACAGACACATAAATGGGTGAACCTTTTCAAATTGTGACTTAGCTTTGCTAAAGTCCCCAATTAGAGGTGTCCAGAGTTCTTAAGCACACTCTTTGATTTGGATCACGACTTTAACCACTCAGTGTCAAGCTTTTCACTTGGACCTGCATGCCACAAGCACATGGTTAGGGACAGCTTAATTTTAGCCGCTTAGGCCTGGATTTATTTTCTTGGGCCTCCTATCCCGCCATTAATGCTCAAAGCCTCGGATCCTTTTCACCCTTGCCTTTTGGTTTAAAGGGCTATCAGCTTTTTCTACCTCTTTTTCTTCTTTTTTTTCACTGCTTTTTCTTGCTTCAAGAATCAATTTCATGATTTCTCAGATCAGCAATAATATTTCTTTTGTTCATCATTCTTTCAGGAGCCAACAATTTTAACATTCATAAAATTCAATATAAAAAATATGCACTGTTCAAGCATTCATTCAGAAGACAAAAAATATTGCCACCACATATAAATAATTAGAATTTTTCTTATCAAGAACTCGAAAAATTATTGCCTCTTTATTCTAAAAATTCTTCTATTTTATTCATGTTTGATGATGATGAGAAAAATAAATTATAGCTTACTTGGAGATAAAATCAAAATAGATATACTACTTACTACTCATATATAACTTCTAAGGTAAATTCCTATAAGAATAACTATCACATAGTTAAAGCTAAGATTAGGACTCAACAACCTTTATTTTGGGAAATAGATGTTCCACTAGTCTGTGGGGTGCCTGGTTCTTCAAGAGATAGCTTTTGACGCTTCAGTTCTTTCAAGTCACGCCTTTGCTCTTCTTGTTCCCCAAGTAGTTTGCAAAGCATGCTATTTTGATTATTCTGTTCTTCCTTGAATTGGTCCATAGCTTCTTGCAACTTGGCAACAGATGCTTCAAGATGCTCCCAGTATTCAATTTGGGGGATCTCCGGGAGAAATTCCTGTGCTCTCCTCTTGATGGGGTCGTCTTGCACTTGTTGTTTTTCCATTGATATTTTGGTGATTGGTCGCTCAACTAAGATATACTCAGTTACTCCCATCTTCACTCCAGCATCTTTACATAGCATAGAGATTAAGCTTGGATAAGCCAATTTGGCATCTTTGGAGTTCTTGTTTGCAATTATGTAAAGTTCACACGAAATCAGCTGATGAACTTCCACTTCTCTTCCCAACATAATGCAATGGATCATCACTGCTCTTTTAATGGTGACTTCAGAGCGGTTGCTAGTGGGCAGTATAGAACGCCCAATAAAGTCCAATTAGCCTCTGGCGACTAGTTTGAGATCTTCTTTCTTGAGTTGATTTGGGACGCCCTTGGTGCTGGTTGTCCATTTGGTTCCAAGGAGGCATATGTCCTCTAGAATCTTGTCCAAGCCCTTATTTGTTCTCATCATTCTCCTATTAAAGGAATCTGGGTCATCTTTTAGCTGAGATAGCTTAAAGATCTCCCTGATTTTGTCAGGGTGGATGTGAACAATCTTTCCTCTGACCAAGGTCCGATAGTCATATAGGGCAGTTCCAGATATTCTCTGCCTGTCTGTTTGCCACAGATTAGAGTAGAATTCCTGAACCATGTTTCTTTCCACCTTTGTTTCAAGATTAGCTAGGATTTCCCAGCTCCTGCTTCGAATTTGCTCTTGGATCTCTGGATATTCATCTTCTTTCAAATCGAATTTGACTTCCGAAATCACTGACCTTAGACCCATTTTTTGTAGTAATGGTCTGAATATTCTTTGGTTAAGAACTTCCCTTGATTCCAAAGTGATTTTGGAGTATTCTCTTTCTTGCCTCTTGGAGTGGTTTGTTTTCCTTTAGGAGCCATGATCTTAGTGGGTGTTGGCTTAGTGATCATGGATAAACACACCAAACTTAGAGGTTTGCTTGTCCTCAAGCAAAAGAAAGAAAAGGAGAGGCATAGAAGGAGATCTAATTTCGAATGGTAGATGAGAGGAGGGGGGCCGAATGTGGATTCAAAGGGAGGGGGTGGGTTTTCGAAAATTTTGAAAAAAAAAAGATAAGATTGAAGATATGATTTGTAAAAGATAAGTATGATATAAAGAAGATATAATTTAAAATTAAAAATTTATGAAAGATATTTGAAAAAGATAAATATGAATTTTGAGAAGAAAATATGATGAGTTTGAAAAGATTTGAAAAGAATTTAAAAAGATTTGAAAAGAAGTTGAAGAGGATTAAAAAAATTTTGTGTTTATGAATTAAGATACATTTGATATCTTTTGAAAAGGGATTTTAGAAATTAGGTTTAAAAACTTTTGGAATTGAAGTTTGAAAGATGGGAGTTTGTAACATGTTTATACAAGAAATCATGAATTGAAACGTGAAAAATGGAAAAAATTTGAGTTGAAAACGAATTCACCTCCTCCCCACAATCCTGGCGTTAAACGCCCAAACGCTGCATGTTTTGGGCATTTAACACCCATCTGTAGCTTCTCCTGGGCGTTTAACGCCCAGCTGTTGCTTCTGGCTGGCGTTAAACACCAGGAATTCCTTTGTCACTGGGCGTTTTTCTGAACGCCCAGGACGCTGTAAATCTGGCGTTCAACACCCAGAAGGTGCTTCTTTCTGGCGTTCAACGCCCATAAGGTACTTCTTTCTGGCGTTTAACACCCAGATGGCTATCTCTACTGGTGTTGAACGCCCAGTAGATGCTTCTTTTGGGTGTTCAACGCCCAAAACAGCTCTTACTGGCTTTTGCGCACCAGTGAGCTTCCTTTTTGCTGTTTTATCCTCTGAATCCTTCTGTAACTCTATGAACTCAAGCAATTGCTATTTTACCTTTGAAGATAATTGACATAAACCTGTAAAAATCAATTAATTAACAATTAAGCTTTGTTAATGGCTGGGTTGCCTCCCAACAAGCGCTTCTTTATTGTCTTTAGCTGGACTATTAATGAGCTTTAATCAAGTCTCAGTTTTGAGCATTCTTGCTCAAAATTGCTTTCAAGATAATGTTTGACTCTTTGTCCATTAACAATGAACTTTTTTGTTAGAATCATTATCCTGAAGCTCCACGTATCCATATGGTGACACACTTGTAATCACATATGGACCTCTCCACTGGGATTTCAATTTCCCGGGGAATAATCTGAGCCTAGAATTAAACAGCAAAACTTTCTGTCCTGGCTCAAAGACTCTGGATGACAACTTCTTATCATGCCATCTTTTTTCTTTCTCTTTGTAAATTTTTGCATTTTCGAAAGCGTTGAGTCTGAATTCCTCTAGCTCATTTAACTGGAGCAATCATTTTTCTCCAGCTAACTTGGCATCAAGGTTTAGGAATTTGGTTGCCCAATAGGCCTTATGTTCTAGTTCCACTGGCAAGTGACAGGCTTTTCCATACACAAGCTGGTATGGAGAAGTTCCTATAGGAGTCTTGAATGCTATTTTATATGCCCACAGAGCATCATCCAAGCTTCTTGCCCAATCCCTTCTACGGTTAATCACAGTCCTTTCCAGGATTCTTTTAAGTTCTCTATTAGAGACTTCAGCTTACCCATTTGTCTGTGGATGATATGGAATAGCTACCCTGTGGCTAACTCCATATCGAACCAAAGCAGAGTAAAGCTGTTTATTACAGAAATGAGTGCCCCCATCACTAATTAGTACTCTAGGGATACCAAATCTGCTGAAGATGTGTTTCTGGAGGAATTTCAGCACTATTTTAGTATCATTAGTGGGTGTTGCAATAGCTTTCACCCATTTGGATACATAATCCACTACCACCGGAATATAAGTGTTTGAGTATGATGGTGGGAAAGGCCCCATGAAGTCAATATCCCATACATCAAACAACTCAATCTCCAAGATCCCTTGTTGAGGCTTGGCATAACTGTGAGGCAGATTGCCAAATCTTTGGCAACTATCACAGTTAAGTACAAACACTCGGGAGTCTTTATAGAGAGTAGGCCAGTAGAGGCCTGATGAGAGAACTTTTGCGTGGTCTAGAATTCAGAATAAATTCCCGTTGCAAGTATAGCTTCTAAACCAACAAAAGTCCTTTCATACAAACGTTTTGGTTGTCACAAGTAACAAACTCCTTTAAAATTGATAACCAAGTATTTAAACCTCGGGTCGTCTTCTCAAGGAATTGCAGGGAGGTATGTTCTTATTATTGGTTATGAAGATTGTAAATCGGGGTTTTGAAGTTTGGGCAATGGGCACAGGTATATTTAAATGACAAGTAAAATAAATTAACAATAATAAAATCTCTTGGCAAGGTATAAGAACTGGAAGTCCTATCCTAGTTATCCTTATCAATTGTGATGGAATTGGATTTTTCTCCCACTTTGTTAACCTCTAACTATGAAGGTAAGTTAAGTGGATGAATTAATTCGAATCCTCAAGTCCCAGTCTTTCCTTGGGAAAAGTTAGAGTTATTGGATCTTGAATCAATTCTTGAAGATATCCAATTTTTAATCAACAATGAGTTTGATAACTCAAGAGTCACCAATTAATCAACCAAAGCCAAAAGAGAAAATATCTAAATTAAATTAAAAGCATTCATGTAAATAAAGCAATCAAACTACGTCTAAATATAAATTCAATTCATAACATGGAAAGGTTTATAAGCCAATTAGGCAACATAAATCAAATACAAATAAAAGTATTAGAGTAAATAAAAGTAGAAAATAAATATTGAAGGAATATAGAACCTGGAATGAAGATGAATTGAACTAAACTAATAGAAATCCTAAAATCCTAAATCCTAAGAGAGAGGAGAGAACCTCTCTCTCTAAAAACTACATCTAATCCTAAAATCGTGAATTATGAGAGCATGTTGAGTCTCTGCATGTTCCCTGACTTTAATCTGTGTTTCTGGGCCAAAAACTGGGTTGAAATGCAGCCCAGAATCTCTGCCAGCGACTTTTGTAATTTTGCAGATCGCGCACGTCACGCGTCCGCGTCGTCCACGCGTTCGCGTCACTTAGCATTTCTCGTACCACGCGTGCGCGTCGTCAACGCTTTCGCGTCGTTCGTGCAGCTTCCAATCTGCGCGATCGCGTCAGGCACGCAAACGCGTCACTCTGATTTCTTCCATTTCGCGCGGTCACGTGAGCCATGCGACCGCGTGACTTCTCGCTGGTCATCTCCTCAATTTCTTGTGTTCCTTCCATTTTTGCACGCTTCCTCTTTATTCTCTAAGCCATTCCTGCCCTATAAAGCCTGAAACACTTAACACACAGATCAAAGCATCGAATGGTAATAAGAGAGGATTAACATTAGCTAAATTAAGACCAAAGAAGCATGTTTTCAATCATAGAACTAAACTAGGAAGGAATTGTAAAATCATGCAAATCTTATGAATAAGTGGGTGAAAAGCTTGATAAAACTACTCAATTAAATACAATATAAACCATAAAATAGTGGTTTATCAACCTCCCCACACTTAATCATTAGCATGTCCTCATGCTAAACTCAAGGAGACCAAATAAATGAGTAGGGAAAGACAAGACTCATGCAATGCACCCTATGAATGTGAATGCAACTACATGCTAAAATGATTCTACCTACTTGGTGAAAAAGTAAATAAATCTTTCAAGAACAAATATGAACCGGATTTCACTAATTCAAATTACAAAATGAAAGACAAGTAAACTTGTAAGAAGATAGCTCATAAAATCAGGGAACATAGAATCAAGCACTTAACCCTCACTGGTAGTGTATATCACTCTAATCTCTCAAGTGTCTAGGGTCAATCATTCTATTCTTCCCTACTCATGCTTTCTAAACTTTGTCCTTCATCTAACCAATCAACAAATATTTAGTATACCCATGCATAAATCATGAGGTCTTTCCAAGGTTGTAATGGGGCTGAGGTAAAGGTAAGGAGGTATGTATAAGGTTAAGTGAGCTAACAAAGTGAATCCTTGATTAGTCTAAGATCTCACCTAACATATACATATTTTATAAAATTTAAAATTCTTTACCTAGCTACCCAAATTTTTCCCACTTTTGTATTACATGCTCATGTATCAAACTTATTTTTGAATTTTGTCTCATGTGCTTTGCTTTATTTTGCATTTGGGGAATTCTTTTATATCCCTTTTATTTAAATACTGAATTTTTTTTATATGCACATGGTAATTTAATTACTTTGATTTCACATGAGCATGCTTCCCAAAAATTTTTATTTTGAAATATTTTTATTCCTTTCAACTTTCTACCTTGTTTCTATCATCTATGTTCCCATAGGGTTTCTCCACACTTAAACAATTACATAATTTCTATCTTAAGCTGACCAAGGATTCAACTTGGGATTTTTATTTTGTTTTTCTGCTTAAGGCTAGTAATGTGGTTATAAAACAAGGGGGAATTTAAAAGTTCAAGGGGGTTAACAAGGGTGATATAGAAGGTAGGCTTTATTTGGGATAAGTGAGCTAAAATCAAACAATGGCCTCAATCATATGCAAGTGATGAGCGGATAATTTATACGCTTTTGGCATTGTTTTTAGGTAGTTTTTAATATAATCTAGTTACTTTTAGGGATGTTTTCATTAGTTTTTATGCTAAATTCAAATTTCTGGACTTTACTATGAGTTTGTGTGTTTTTCTGTGATTTCAGGTATTTTCTGGCTGAAATTGAGGGACCTGAGTAAAACTTTGATAGGAGGCTGACAAAGGACTATTGATGCTTTTGGAATCTGACCTCCCTGCACTCGAAATGGATTTTCTGGAGCTACAGAACTCCAAATGGTGCGCTCTTAACGGCGTTGGAAAGTAGATATCCAGAGATTTCTAGCAATATATAATAGTTCATACTTTATTCGTGCTTAGATGACGTAAACTGGCGCTCAACGCCAGTTCCATGTTGCTGTCTGGAGTCAAACGCCAGAAACACGTCACGAACCGGAGTTGAACACCCAAAACACGTTACAACTTGGCGTTCAACTCCAAGAGAAGCCTCAGCTCATGGATAGATCAAGCTCAGCCCAAACATACACTAAGTGGGCCCTGGAAGTGGATTTATGCATCAATTACTTACTCTTGTAAACCCTAGTAGCTAGTCTAGTATAAATAGGATAGTTTACTATTGTATTAGACAATCTTTGGACGATTAGTTCTCAGATCATGGGGGCTGGCCATTCGGCCATGCCTGAACCTTTTACTTATGTATTTTCAACGGTGGAGTTTCTACACACCATAGATTAAGGGTGTGGAGCTTTGCTGTACCTCAAGTTTTAATGCAATTACTATTATTTTCTATCCAATTCGATTTATTCCTGTTCTAAGATATTCGTTGCACTTCAACTTGATGAATATGATGATCCGTGACACTCATCATCATTCTCACCTATGAACGCACGTGACTGACAACCATTTCCGTTCTACCTTAGACCGGGCGCATATCTCTTGGATTCCTTAATCAGAATCTTCGTGGTATAAGCTAGAATTGATGGCGGCATTGATAAACCACTATTTTATGGTTTATATTGTGTTTAATTGTATGGTTTTATCATGATCCTTACCCGCTTATTCATTAATTTAGCATGCATTTATATTCCCTTCCTGAAATTATTACATTATTGAAAACTGCTTCCTAGGGACTTTTTAATTATGCATTTTAGTTCTCCTTTATCCCATTCGATGTCGTGATCTGTGTGTTAAGTGTTTCAGGCTTTATAGGGCATGGATGAGTTGGAGATTAGAAAGCAAGCTAGCAAAAATGGAAGGAACACAAGAAATTGATGAGGTACTCAGCGAGAAGTGACGCGGCCGCATGGCTCACGCGTTCGCGCGAAAGAGGAAAAATCGCAGTGACTCGGCCGCATGGCTCACACGACCGCGTGGAATGGAAAAGCACAAGTGACGCGGAGGCGTGGACGACGCGAACGCGTGAAAGGAAAAAACGCGAATGACGCGTCCGCATGGATGACGCGATCGCGTGACGTGCGCGATCTGCAGAATCTGCAGATTTCGTTGGGAGCGATTTTGGGCCCTATTTTGACCCAGTTCTCGGCCCAGAACAGCAAACTAGAGCTAGAGAACATGCAGAAACCAGAGACAACATTCATTCTACACAATTTTAGTTTTTAGATCTAGTTTTTACTCCTCCTCTAGGTTTTTTTCTCTCTACACATTGATAATCTTAGGATTTTATTTTTCTACCACTTTTTGCATTGGGATATTGAGAAGAGTTATTACCTCATCAAGACTTCGTCATTCTAGTTCGTTTTTTTTACTTGGCTTTACTCTTCCATGTCCTTTGCTTTGTTAATTTTACCATTGGAATATTATTAGGATTTATTTAATACAAAGATTACTTTTATTTTTATTTGATTATTTTGATTTTATTTACAATGTCTTTCTTTAATTCCTTTTGATATGTTATGAATTTTACATTCACAATGAGCGAGTAGTTCCCTAATTTGATGGGGAGTTGATTCAAAGGAACCAATTGAGTTGGAAGGCTTGAAAGAAAGATTGTAATTGGGTTATTGTTGGCTTGCCCTCCAGTCACTAACATCAATCCCTTTTAATTAAGTGAATTGCAACTTGTGAATGGGCATAGCATCCCAACTTATTTAACTTTCCCTTACCTAGTAAGAGATAACTAAACGGGATAACCTTTAATTATCAATTAATCTAGAGAGTAATCGAACAATAGCGGACTTCCAACTAATCAACTCCCAATCAAGGCTTTTATTTATATTATTCAAATTCTCCAATTTTATTTACTGTTTACTCAACTCAAACTTTTTTGAAAACATCTGATTAATAAAAAAGCACACTTTTCTGCAACTCGTTGGGAGATGACCTGGGATTCATACTCCCAGTATTTAAAATTTAAATTTCTGTGACACATTTCTAAATTGATAAGTGGATTTCTGGTGAGTTAAGAACTATACTTGCAACGTACGCATTTTAATAATTTTTAATTCACCAATTTCCGCCGCATCAGGCATTCAAGGGAATCCGGAAAGTCTAACCTTGTCTGTGGTATTCCGAGTAGGATTCCAAGATTGAATGACTATGACGAGCTTCAAAATCCTGAATGCTGGGCGTTAGTGACAGACGCAAAAGAATCACGGGATTCTATTCCAACCTGATTGAGAACCGACAGATGATTAGCCGTGTTGTGACAGAGCATTTGGACCATTTCACTGAGAGGATGGGATGTATCCATTGACAACGATGATGCCTTACATACAGCTTGCCATGGAAAGGAGTAAGGAGGATTAGACGAAAGCAGTAGGAAAGCAAAGATTCAGGAGGAGCACAGCATCTCCATACGCCTATCTGAAATTCCCACCATTAATTTACATAAGTATTTCTATCCTATTTTATTTACCTTTTAATTATCTAATCCAATTACATTTGAATCCGCCTGACTGAGATTTACAAGATGACCATAGCTTGCTTCATACCAACAATCTCTGTGGGATCGACCCTTACTCACGTAAGGTTTATTACTTGGACGACCCAGTACACTTGCTGGTTAGTTGAACGGAGTTGTGGAAAGAAAGTGCTGAGTTAATAAATGCACATACCAAAGAGCCAATATTGTTGATCACAATTTCGTCCACCAAGTTTTTTGGCGCCGTTGCCGGGGATTTTTCGATTATGGACAACTGACGATTCATCTTGTTGCTCAGCTTAGGTAATTTTCTTTTCAAAAATTTTTCAAAAATTCTTTAAAAAATTTTTCTCTATTTTCGTTTTCCAAAGAACATTTTTGAAAAAAAATAATAAAAGAAAATACAAAAAAATTAGAAAATCATAAAAACCAAAAAATTTTTGTTTCTTGTTTAAGTCTTGAGTCAATTTTTAAGTTTGGTGTCAATTGCATGCTTTTAAAATTTTTCTTGCATTTTTCGAAAATTCATGCATTCATAGTGTTCTTCATGATCTTCAAGTTATTCTTGGTAAGTCTTCTTGTTTGATCTTGATGTTTTCTTGTTTTGTGTCTTTTCTTGTTTTTCATGTGCATTCTTGCATTCATAGTGTCCATGCATTAAAGATTTCTAAGTTTGGTGTCTTGCATGTTTTCTTTGCATTAAAAATTTTTCAAAAATATGTTCCTGATGTTCATCATGATCTTAAAGTGTTCTTGGTGTTCATCTTGACATTCATAGAGTTCTTGCATGCATCTTGTGTTTTGATCCAAAATTTTCATGTTTTGGGTCATTTTTGTGTTTTTCTCTCTCATCATTAAAAATTCAAAAATAAAAAAAATATCTTTTCCTCATCTCCCTCCAAATTTTCGAAATTTTGGGTTGACTTGGTCAAAAATTTTTAAAAATTAGTTGTTTCTTACAAGTCAAGTCAAATTTTCAATTTTAAAAATCTTATCTTTTCAAAATCTTTTTCAAAAATCATATCTTTTTCATTTTTTTCTATTTTTCGAAAATTTTGAAAATTATTTTTCAAAATCTCTTTTTCTTAACTTTATTTCATAATTTTCAAAAATTCACTAACAATTAATGTGATTGATTCAAAATTTTGAAGTTTGTTACTTTCTTGTTAAGAAAGGTTCAATCTTTAAATTCTAGAATCTTATCCTTTAGTTTCTTGTTAGTCAAGTAATTAATTTTAATTTTAAAATCAAATCTTTTTCAAAATATCTTTTTTATATTTTTAATCATATCTTTTTATCTTATCTTTTATATCATATCTTTTTCAAAGTTTTATCTTTTTCAAAAATTTGATTTCAAAATATCTTATCTAACTTCTTATCTTCTTATCTTTTCAAATTTGATTTTAATATCTTTTTCAACTAACTATTTGACTTTTTGTTTGTTTCTTATCTTTTTCAAAACCACCTAACTACTTTTCCCTCTCTAATTTTCGAAAATATCTCATCCCTTTTTCAAAAATTCTTTTTAATTAATTAATTGTTTTAATTTTAATTTTATCTTATCTTTTATTTTCGAAAATCATTTAACTTACTTTTCAAATTTATTTTCGAAATTTCTTCCCTCTCCCCTTCTTCTATTTATCTATTTATTTACTAACACTTCTCTTCACCTCTCTTCATCTCAAATCACTGCCCCTACCTATTCATTCTTCTTCACTCCTATTCCCTTTCTTCTTCTACTAACATAAAGGAATCTCTATACTGTGACATAGAAGATTCCTCTTTCTTTTCTTGTTCTCTTCTTCCCTATATGAGCAGGAACAAGGAAAAAGGCATTCTTGTTGAAGCTGATCCTGAACCTGAAAGGACTCTGAAGAGGAAATTAAGAGAAGCTAAATTACAACAATCCAGAGACAACCTTTCTGAAATTTTCGAACAAGAAAAGGAGATGGCAGCCGAACCCAACAACAATAATGCAAGGAGAATGCTAGGTGATTTCACTAAACTAACGTCCAAATTTGATGGAAGAAGTATCTCCATTCCTGCCATTGGAGCAAACAATTTTGAGCTGAAACCTCAATTAGTTGCTCTAATGCAACAGAACTGCAACTTTTATGGACTTTCATCTAAAGATCCTTACCAATTTTTAACTGAGTTCTTACAGATTTGTGAGATTGTAAAGACGAATGGAGTAGATCCTGAAGTCTACAGGCTCATGCTTTTCCCTTTTGCTGTAAGAGACAGAGCTAGAACATGGTTGGACTCACAACCTAAGGATAGCCTGGACTCTTGGAATAAGCTAGTCACAGCCTTCTTGGATAAATTCTTTCCTCTTCAAAAGCTGAGCAAGCTTAGAGTGGATGTTCAGACCTTCAAACAAAAAGATGGTGAATCCTTCTATGAAGCTTGGGAAAGATACAAGCAGATGACCAAAAAGTGTCCTTCTGACATGTTTTCAGAATGGACCATATTAGATATATTCTATTATGGTCTATCTGAGTTTTCCAATATGTCATTGGACCATTCTGCAGGTGGATCCATTCACCTAAAGAAAACGCCTGCAGAAGCTCATGAACTTATTGACATGGTTGCAAATAACCAATTCATGTACACTTCTGAGAGGAATTCCGTGAATAGTGGGACACCTCAGAGGAAGGGAGTTCTTAAAATTGATGCTTTGAATGCCATATTGGCTCAGAACAGAGTGTTGACTCAGCAAGTCAACATGATTTCTCAAAGTTTGATGGATGGCAAAATCCATCCAACAGTACTAAAGAGGCAGCTTCTGAAGAAGCTTATGATCTTGAGAACCCTACAATAGCAGAGGTAAATTACATGGGTGAACCTTATGGAAACACCTATAAGTCATCATGGAGAAATCATCAAAATTTCTCATGGAAAGATCAATAAAAGCCTCAACAAGGCTTTAATAATGGTGGAAGAAACAGGCTTAACAATAACAAGCCTTTTTCATCATCTTCTCAGCAACAGACAGAGAATTCTGAGCAGAGCCCCTCTAATTTAGCAAATTAAGTCTCTGATCTGTCAAAAGCCACTTTAAGTTTCATGCGTGAGACAAGATCCTCCATTAGAAATTTGGAGGCACAAGTGGGCCAGCTGAGTAAGAAAGTAATTGAAACTCCTCCCAGTATTCTCCCAAGCAATACAGAAGAGAATCCAAAAGGAGAGTGCAAGGCCATTGATGTAATCAATATGGCCGAATGCACAAGGGAGGAGAAGGACGGAAATCCTAGTAAGGAAGACCTCCTGGGACGTCTCTCAAACAAGAAAGAGTTCCTTATTGAGGACCTAAAGGAATCTGAGGCTCATATAGAGACCATAGAGATTCCACTAAATCTCCTTCTGCCATTCATGAGCTCTGAAGACTATTCTTCCTCAGAAGAGGATGAAGATATAACTGGAGAGCAAGTTGCTTAATACCTAGGAGCCATCATGAAGCTAAATGCCAAGTTATTTGGTAATGAGAGGAAGCATGAACAGCTTCTCTCAATGCAGAGTCAGACAAAGCCCCCAAAATCAAACTCTAAGTTTGGTGTTGGGAGACCACAACCAAACTCTAAGTTTGGTGTTGAGAAGACCCCACATTCAAACTCTAAGTTTGGTGTTGGGAGGACTTCATCGTGGTCTGAACTTCTCTAAGGCTCCATGAGAGCCCACTGTCAAGCTATTGACATTAAAGAAGCGCTTGTTGGGAGGCAACCCAATTTTTATTTTATCTAATTTTAATTTTATTTTATTGTTATTTTGTGTCTTATTAGGTTCATGATCATGTGGAGTCACGAAAAAAATACTAAAATTAAAAACAAAATCAAAAACAGCAGAAGAAACATCACACCCTGGAGGAAGGGCTCACTGGCGTTTAAACACCAGTAAGGAGCATCTGGCTGGCGTTCAACGCCAGAACAGAGCATGGATCTGGCGTTGAACGCTAGAAAAATGCAGCAATCTGGCGTTTAAACGCCAGGATTGCACACTGAGGAAAGCTGGCATTCAACGCCAGAAACATGCTGCAGATGGGCGTTGAACGCCCAGAACAAGCACAGGATGGGCGCTGAACGCCCAAAACAAGCATCAATTCGGCGTTCAAACGCCAGAATTGCATGCAAAGGCATTTTACATGCCTCATTGGTACAGGGATGTAAATCCTCGACACCTCAGGATCTGTGAACCTCACAGGATCCCCACCTACCTCACCCTCTTTCTCTCTATTCATGGTCATCCCTTCTGTTTTTCATTCACCACTCACATCCATCCATCTCTTCCCCACCCAATCCCACCCATATGGCCGAAACATACACCTCTCTCCCTCTCCTCCATATCTTCTTCTCCTTCCATTCTTTCTTCTTTGCTCGAGGGCGAGCAACATTCTAAGTTTGGTGTGGTAAAAGCATAGCTTTTTTTATTTTTCCATAACCATTAATGGCACCTAAGGACAGAGAAACCTCAAAAAAAATAAAGAGAAAAGGGAAGACAAAAGCTTTCATGGGAGATGGAAAGATTCATCTCAAGGGTCCATAACTCAGTAGAAGAGCATTTGACTGCAAATCAAGAGATCCCTGAGATACCTCAGGGGATAAATTTTCCTCCATACAATTATTGGGAGCAACAAAGGATAAGAGCACCAAAATCATCAGGGATCATGCAACAGAAGCAAGGAAGAGACATAGAGGAGCTCAAAGAGCACCATTGGTTCTTTAAGAAGGCGCCACCCTCACTAAGGTGAACTCATTCCTTGTTCTTATTTCTCTGTTTTTCGATTTTCATGCTTCATGTTTATTTATGTTTTGTGTCTCTACTTCATGATCATTAGTATTTAGTAACTATGTCTTAAAGTTATGAATAATTCCATTAATCATTCACCTCTCTTAAATGAAAAAATATTTTTAATTCAAAATAACAAGAAGTACATAAATTTCAAAAATTGTCCTTGAAATTAGTTTAATTATATTGATGTGGTGACAATACTTTTTGTTTTCTGAATGAATGCTTGAACAGTGCATAATTTTGATCTTGTTGTTTATGAATGTTAAAATTGTTGGCTCTTGAAAGAATGATGAACAAAGAGAAATGTTATTGATGATCTGAAAGATCATGAAATTGATTCTTGAAGCAAGAAAAAGCAGTGAAAAAGCAAAAGCTTGCGGAAAAAAAAATTTTTGCGAAAAAAATAGAAAGAAAAAGAAAAAGCAAGCAGAAAAAGCCAATAGCCCTTAAAACCAAAAGGCAAGGGTAAAAAGGATCCAAGGCTTTGAGCATCAATGGATAGGAGGGCCCAAGGAACTAAAATCCAGGCCTAAGCGGCTAAATCAAGCTGTCCCTAACCATGTGCTTGTGGCATGCAGGTCCAAGTGAAAAGCTTGAGACTGAGTGGTTAAAGTCGTGATCCAAAGCAAAAAGAGTATGCTTAAGAGCTCTGGACACCTCTAACTGGGGACTCCAGCAAAGCTGAGTCACAATCTGAAAAGGTTCACCCAGTTATGTGTCTGTGGCATTTATGTATCCGGTGGTAATACTGGAAAACAAAATGCTTAGGGCCACGGCCAAGACTCATAAAAGTAGCTGTGTTCAAGAATCAACATACTTAACTAGGAGAATCAATAGCACTATCCGAAATTCTAAGTTCCTAGAGAAGCCAATCATTCTAAACTTCAAAAGAAAAAGTGAGATGCAAAAACTGTTCAGAAGCAAAAAGCTACAAGTCCCGCTCATCTAATTAGAATTAATATTCATTGATATTTTGGAATTTATAGTATATTATCATCTTTTTATCCTAATTGATTTTCAGTTGCTTGGGGACAAGCAAAAATTTAAGTTTGGTATTGTGATGAGCGGATAATTTATACGCTTTTTGGCATTGTTTTTAGGTAGTTTTTAATATAATCTAGTTACTTTTAGGGATGTTTTCATTAGTTTTTATGCTAAATTCACACTTCTGGACTTTACTATGAGTTTGTGTGTTTTTCTGTGATTTCAGGTATTTTCTGGCTGAAATTGAGAGACCTGAGCAAAACTCTGATAGGAGGCTGACAAAGGACTGCTGATGCAGTTGGAATCTGACCTCCCTGCACTCGAAATGGCTATTCTGGAGCTACAGAACTCCAAATGGTGCGCTCTCAACGGCATTAGAAAGTAGACATCCAGAGATTTCCAGTAATATATAATAATCTATACTTTATTCGTGATTAAACGACGTAAACTGGCGCTCAACACATCAAGAACCGGAGTTGAACGCCCAAAACACGTTACAACTTGGCGTTCAACTCCAAGAGAAGCCTCAGCTTGTGGATAGATCAAGCTCAGCCCAAACATACACCAAGTGGGCCCTGGAAGTGGATTTATACATCAATTACTTACTCCTGTAAACCCTAGTAGCTAGTCTAGTATAACTAGGATAGTTTACTATTGTATTAGACAATCTTTGGACAATTAGTTCTCAGATCATGGGGGCTGGCCATTCGGCCATGCCTGAACCTTTCACTTATGTATTTTCAACGGTGGAGTTTCTACACACCATAGATTAAGGGTGTGGAGCTCTGCTGTACCTCAAGTTTTAATGCAATTACTATTATTTTCTATCCAATTCGATTTATTCCTGTTCTAAGATATTCGTTGCACTTCAACTTGATGAATGTGATGATCCGTGACACTCATCATCATTCTCACCTATGAACACGCGTGACTGGCAACCACTTCCGTTCTACCTTAGACCGGACGCATGTCTCTTGGATTCCTTAATCAGAATCTTCGTGGTATAAGCTAGAATTGATGGTGGCATTCATGGGAATCCGGAAAGTCTAACCTTGTCTGTGGTATTCCGAGTAGGATTCCGGGATTGAATGACTGTGATGAGCTTCAAACTCCTGAAGGCTGGGCGTTAGTGACAGACGCAAAAGAATCATGGAATTCTATTCCAACCTGATTGAGAACCGACAGATGATTAGCCGTGCTGTGACAGAGCATTTGGACCATTTTCACTGAGAGGATGGGATGTAGCCATTGACAATGGTGATGCCCTACATACAGCTTGCCATGGAAAGGTGTAAGGAGGATTGGACGAAAGCAGTAGGAAAGCAAAGATTCAGGAGGAGCACAGCATCTCCATACGCCTATCTGAAATTCCCACCATTAATATACATAAGTATTTCTATCCTATTTTATTTACCTTTTAATTATCTAATCCAATTACATTTGAATCCGCCTGACTGAGATTTACAAGATGACCATAGCTTGCTTCATACCAACAATCTCTGTGGGATCGACCCTTACTCACGTAAGGTTTATTACTTGGACGACTCAGTACACTTGCTGGTTAGTTGAACGGAGTTGTGGAAAGAAAGTGCTGAGTTAATAAATGCACATACCAAAGAGCCAATATTGTTGATCACAATTTTGTCCACCAGCAAGCATGTAAATATACTAAACAATGGACATATAGAATGGAACAAAGCAAAGATTATAATCATAGAGAAGAAAACACACAAGAATAAAATATTATGGTTAAATAATGTAACCGTACAATTAAGCTCAAAATCTCACAGGTTGTGTGTTCTTTGGCTCAAAAACCATGTTCCAAATACAACTTCAAACAAATTTAACACATAAATTTTTTTTTCAATTTAAATTAGTGAAATACTATAAAAATTTCTTGAAAAGAAAATATTACTTCAACCAAGTAGTAACTAAATGCATAAAATCAAACAAACATGCAATCAAATATGCAAATGCAATAATGAATAAACAAAGAAAATAAAACATTGGTGTTGAAAAGAAGAAAATAGCTAACCCATAGAGATCGGTATCGACCTCCCCACACTTAAAGATTGCACCGTCCTCGGTGCATGCTAAGATATACAGGTGGACGGGTTGCTTCAACTGGTGGCCATCCTGAAAAGGGAAAAAGAAAGTAACTTTTAGAGCTAAGGGTTAGAGCAAGGAAGAGAGCGGGAAAGGTGGTAATCAATGCACAATAAAGAAGAATGACGTTAACACACGCTCATGAGTACATGTGAAAAGTCATCAATGGAAAATAGCTAGTGCATATGATAACAAGTGAATGCAAGGTGTTTATTGGCATGCTGGCAAAGGCATGAGTAGCATAGATCAAGCATTCAATGTCCAAGTTAGATTACCAAGTCTTTCAAACTAACAACATGTTTGTAATAATAATTATATTTAATTAATAAAATATAAAAAGGATTTTGTGAAAAGCAAGCATTTATAGTAATAGATTAAAAGAAATCTTAAAAATAGTGCACAATGCCATACGGGTGTTTCCACAAACACATAGCATGCATGGTAAATAAGCTATTTGAAAGTATTAAATTGAACATGCAAGCAAACCTTTAAAAAGTAATATATAATTGTCAAATAATCCACAAAAATATAGAAAAAAACAATGACCCAAATAAAATTCCAACACCAATGAAAATAATGCAATGAATGAAAGTATGCAACTAAGTAAAAGAAAATGAAAGATAAGAAGAATGAGAAGGGAAAGAAGGGAAGAAGAAGTAAGTAAGAAATGAGGGAAGAAAAGATAAAATATTTTGGCATATTAGGTTAAGGTGTGCGACGCTGGCGACGCTGGCGACGCGGTCGCGTGGGTGACGCGGCCGCGTGGTGCGCAATAAGGTCAAGCGACGCGGACGCGTGGGTCACGCGATCGCGTCACTTGATTTCTGCTAGTGGCGCGAGTGCAGCCTCGCATTCGCACAACTCTCTGTTTGAATTGCATTTTGCCAAAAGTCTGGGTGACGCGGTCGCGTGGGAGACGCGATCGCGTGGATGGCCATTTTTGAAAGACGATGCGGCCGCGTGGGGCACGCGTTCGCGTGGGAAGGCTTGGGCTTCTAGCACGAGTCCAGCCCAATTCCAGCACAACTTTCGGCCATGCACCTTTTTGACGTCGATTTTCATGGCACGCGGCCGCGTGGGTAACACGGTCGCGTGGGAGGCCAAAGTTCCACATGACGCGGTCGCGTGGGGTCAAACTATGCTAGAGGCGCGCCTCCAGCCACGCTCTCGCGTGACTCTCTGTTCAATTCTTTTCTTCCCAACGCACTAGTGACGCGGACGCGTCAGCGACGCTGCCGCGTCGCGTCTGTGTTTTCCCTTTCTTTTTTTTATTATGCAATTATGCAGTATGCAATATGCAGTGTTAATGTAGATGCTATGAAAACTTCCAGGTTCAATGAAAATAAAATAAAATAAAAATAAATAAACAACACGAAATAAAATTGAAAAAGAACGATCATACCATGGTGGGTTGTCTCCCACCTAGCACTTTTACTTTAAGTCCTTAAGTTGGACCTTTGGTGAGCTCCCTGTTATGGTGGTTTATGCTTGTACTGATCCAGGAATCCCCACCAATGTTTGTACTTCCAGTAGCCTCCGGAGACCCAAACTAAGCATGTAAAGCCCTTAAGAAGCTTCAAACAGATTCTTAGGCTCCCGGGATGACAAATGTCAGAACAGATTCCAGGATCCCAAACCTTACTTTTACACCCGTTTTTGTCTCGATCTGCATTTTTCCATCCGGGTGAAAGGTGATCTAAATTCTCACTGCAGCGACCAAACAGCTTTCTAGACCCATTCAGTTGAGCTTTACACCAACCTTTGCGTTTAAACTTAAAGCTTCCAACCATAATGAACCTTGCAGGATAATTCTTATCACTGGCCATCTTCCGCTTACTCTTAATGTCACAAAGAGCTCTAAGTTGACCATCTGTCTCCAGTAGCCCATATTCAAGTGGAATTAGAAAGCTAAGGGATATGAATTTTACCCACTTGAATGTTGTGAAGGATGATGGCAACTTAGGGGGGTATTTTTAATGAAATTGCAAGCTCCACTCCCTTGTGCTCTTCTCTGATAATTACCACCTCTTTGCAAGCTTCTTCTTCTTGAATCTCCATCTCTTGATCAACCTCTTCCAAGTCTTCAACTGTGATATGCCTTGGAGGTTGTACACCCTCCTCAGTATCAATTTCAAACGTCTTAGAAGGGGGTTCTATGACTGGACTTTCCCATGGAGGTTCTGCATCTCCTAAATATTCAACCACTTCTTCTTCTTCAATAATTCCGGCTTCCTCCACTTGTTCCAGTACAAAGTCATGCTCCCCGTTCACTGGAGTTTTTAGTATCTCCTTTATGCTACGTTCTTCATTAGATTGTCCACATGAAGCCATGGGGGTTCCTTGAGTGTCCGAACGTTGGGAAGCTAATTGAATTATCGCTTGCTCCAATTGACGAATGGTTGCCTGAAATCGATCCACTGTTTCGTTGAAATGATCCTTTGTCTCTTGATGCACTTGGCTTTCATAAATAGGATCATAGTGCTCTTGGATTGATGGATATGGAGATGGTGAATATTGAAGCGGTGGTTCTTGGGAGTAATTGGGTTGGAATTGGGGTGGTTCTATATATGGTTCATATGGCTCAAAAGGTGGTTGGTATGGTGGTTGAGGGTTAGGGTCATATGGAGGTGAATGGTGGAAAGGGGCTTGTAAGTGTGGTGGTTCAAAGCTATGTTGAGAAGGGATTCATAGGCATATGGTGGTAGTTGTTGATAATCGAAAGATTGCTCACCAAAGCCATTGCCTTGATATGCATCACAGAATGGTTGTTGATAGTCCATTGGAGGTGGTTGTTGCCATGAGGGTTGATCAAATCCTTGTGGCTCCTCCCATCTTTGATTGTTCCAACCATGGTGTATGTTGTCATTATAATCTTCTTTTCCTACAACATAATTATACCCAGACTCATAGCCAAAGGGGTGAGAGTTCATAGTGGTGAGAGAAAATAAAAACAAAAACTAACAAAAAGAAAATATTTTGAAAAAGAGATGATTTTAAAAAAAATTGAATTTGGAAAAATAAGATAAGTTAAGATAAAAATTTTAAAATAAAAATCTGAAATTTTTTTTTTAATATTTACAATAACCAATAATAAGGCACACGTTTGCAATTCTCTGGCAATGGCGCCATTTTGAAGAACTGAAGATTGATGGTTTAGAGGTTATAGTAAACTCTCGTTGTAAGTATAGTTACTAAACCAAGCAATCAACCTTTCTTACAAACATTTTGGTTGTCACAAGTAACAAACCCCTAAATAAATTGATAACCAAGTATTTAAACCTCGGGTCGTCTTCTCAAGGAATTGCAGGGAGGTATGTTCTTATTATTGGTTATGGAGATTGTAAATTTGGGGTTTCAAGAATGAGGAACAAGTAATTTAATGACGAGTAAATTAAATGGCAATTAAAATAAATAAATAACTGTAAAATAGACTTTCGGCAAGGTATGAGAAATTGGAAGTCCAGTCTTAGTTATCCCTATCAATGATGATGAAAATTGAATCTTAATTCCACTTTGTTAACCCTTACTAAGGCAAGGGAAGGTCAAGGGATTAATTAATCTGATCTTCGGATCCTGTTTATTTTCGGAGAAAAGATTGGGATTATTGAAGAACAATTCAATTAGCAAAGATAACAATTATCAAGCATGTTTGAGTTTGATAACTCCTGAGTTACTGATTTCTTAACCAAGACCAAAAAGGGAAAATATCTAAATTAAATCAAAAGCATTCATATAAATAAAACAATCATAAACTGAAATACCTCAAATAACATTAATTAAGAAAATCAATCCAAACATAAAGAGTTCATAAACTAAATTGGAAAAATATATAAAAGGAATATTGAACCTGTGATTGAAGAAGATGATATCCTAATCCTAATCCTAATCTTAAGAGAGAGGAGAGAACCTCTCTCTCTAAAAATTACATCTAAAACTAAAATTATAAATTATGAGAGCATGTTGAGTCTCTGCATGTTCCCTGACTTTAATCTGTGTTTCTGGGCCGAAAACTGGGTTGAAATGCAGCCCAAAATCTCTGCTAGTGACTTTTGTAATTCTGCAGATCGCGCACGTCACGCGTCTGCGTCGTCCACGCGTTCGCGTCACTTAGCATTTCTCGTACCATGCGTGCGCGTCGTCCACGCTTTCGCGTCGTTCGTGCAGCGTCCAAACCGTGTGCTCGTGTCAGGCACGCGAACGCGTCACTCTGATTTCTTCCATTTCGCGCGGTCGCGTGAGCCATGCGACCGCGTGACTTCTCGCTGGTCATCTCCTCAATTCCTTGTGTTCCTTCCATTTTTGCACGCTTCCTCTTTATTCTCTAAGCCATTCCTGCCCTATGAAGCCTGAAATACTTAACACACAGATCAAGGCATCGAATGGTAATAAGAGAGGATTAAGATTAGCTAAATTAAGACCAAAGAAGCATGTTTTCAATCATAGAACTAAACTAGGAAGGAATTGTAAAATCATGCAAATCTTATGAATAAGTGGGTGAAAAGCTTGATAAAACTACTCAATTAAATATAATATAAACCATAAAATAGTGGTTTATCAAGGCCACATTGGAGGACTCTTGTGGCTGTTCGCTCACTTCGAAAATGTCCTCCATACTATGATCCATGGCAGTGCCATAGGATCTTCTGTGCTTCTTCTTTAGGCACACATCTATGGATTACTCCGTCGGCACATCTCTTGAAGAGATATGGTTCATCCCAAAGATAGTACTTTGCATCTGTGATCAATTTCTTTGATTGTTGCCTACTGTACTCTTTGGGTATGAATCTCACTGCTTTATAGTTTACAATGTCTGCGAACCATGGCACTTCTTGGATGGTAAAGAGGTGCTCATCTGGAAAGTTTTCAGAGATCTCAGTAAGAGGGAGGGACGCCCCTTCTACTGGTTCTATTCGGGACAGGTGATCTGCTACTTGGTTCTCTGTCCCTTTTCTGTCTCTTATTTCTATATCAAACTCCTGCAGAAGCAACACCCATCTGATGAGTCTGGGTTTTGAATCCTGCTTTGTGAGTAGATATTTAAGAGCAGCATGGTCAGTGTACAGAATCACTTTTGATCCTACTAAATAATATCTGAACTTGTCAATGGCGTAAACCACTGCAAGTAACTCTTTTTCTGTGGTTGTGTAGTTCTTCTGTGCGTCATTTAAAACACGACTGGCAAAGTAAATGACGTGCAGAAGCTTGTCATGCCTTTGTCCCAACACTGAACCAATGGCATGGTCACTGGCATCACACATCAGTTCAAATGGTAATGCCCAGTCTGGTGCAGAGATGATTGGTGTTGTGACCAGCTTAGCTTTCAGAGTCTCAAACGCCTGGAGACACTCCTTATCAAAGATAAATGGCGTGTCAGCAGCTAGCAGATTGCTCAGAGGTTTTGCGATTTTTGAAAAATCTTTTATAAACCTCCTATAGAATCCTGCATACCCCCAGAAAGCTTCTGATTGCCTTAACATTGGCAGGTGGTGATAATTTTTCAATTACCTCTACCTTAGCTTGATCCACCTCTATTCCCTTGTTCAAAATTTTGTGCCCAAGGATAATTCCTTCAGTCACCATAAAGTGACATTTTTCCCAGTTTAAAACCAGGTTAGTCTCTTGGCACCTCTTTAGAACAAGTGCAAGATGGTCAAGACAGGAGCTGAATGAGTCTCCAAATACTGAAAAGTCATCCATGAAGACTTCCAGAAATTTTTCCACCATATCAGAGAAAATAGAGAGCATGTACCTTTGAAAGGTTGCAGGTGCATTGCACAGGCCAAATGGCATCCTTCTGTATGTAAATACTCCGGATGGACATGTGAATGCTGTTTTCTCTTGATACTGGAGATCTACTGCAATTTGATTATAACCTGAATATCCATTCAGGAAGCAGTAGTATTCATGACTTGCTAATCTTTCTAGCATCTGGTCTATGAATGGTAGAGGAAAATGATCCTTTCTGGTAGCTGTATTGAGCCTTCTGTAATCAATACACATACGCCACCCTGTAGCTGTTCTTGTAGGAACCAGTTTATTTTTTTCATTATGAACCACTGTCATGCCACCCTTCTTAGGGACAACTTGGACAGGGCTTACCCAGGGGCTATCAGAAATAGGATAAATAATCCCAGCCTCTAGTAATTTAGTGACCTCCTCCTGCACCACCTCTTTCATGGCTAGATTCAACCGCCTCTGTGGTTGAACCACTAGCTTAGCGTCGCCCTCCAATAGGATCTTGTGCATGCATCTGGCTGGGCTAATGTCCTTAAGATCACTGTTGGACCACCCAAGAGCTGTCTTGTGTGTCCTTAGCACTTGTATTAGTGCTTCCTCTTCCTGTGGTTCCAAGGTAGAGCTTATGATTACAGGAAAGGTATCACCTTCTCCCAGAAATGCATATTTCAGGGATGGTGGTAATGGTTTGAGCTCGGGTTTGGGAGGTTTCTCCTCTTCTTGAGAAATTTTCAGAGGTTCTATTATTCTCTCTGGTTCATCCAGATCAGGCTTAGCATCTTTAAAGATATTCTTTAGCTCTGATTCGAGACTCTCAGTCATATTGACCTCTTTTACCAGAGAATCAATAATATCAATGCTCATGCAGTCATTTGGGGTGTCTAGATGCTGCATAGCGTTGACAACATTCAACTTAAACTCGTCCTCATTGACTCTCAGGGTTACTTCCCCTTTTTGGATGTCAATGAGGGTTCATCCAGTTGCTAGGAAAGGTCTTCCTAGAATGAGAGTTGCACTCTTGTGCTCCTCCATTTCCAGCACCACAAAGTCAGTGGGAAAGGCAAATGGCCCAACCTTGACAATCATGTCTTCAATCACGCTTAATAGGTATTTAATGGAGCCATCAGCAAGTTGGAGACATATCCGGGTTGGTTTGACTTCTTCAGTCAAACCAAGTTTTCTGATAGTAGATGCAGGTATTAGGTTGATACTTGCCCCAAGATCACATAAAGCTTGCTTGGTACAAGTACCCTCTAATGTGCATGGTATCGTAAAGCTTCCGGGATCTTTAAACTTCTCAAGTAAGCTTTACAGAATGACTGCACTGCATTCTTCAGTGAGGTAAACTTTTTCATTTTCCCTCCAATCCTTCTTATGACTTAAGATCTCTTTCATGAACTTAGCATAAGAGGGTATTTGCTCAAGTGCCTCTGCAAACGGAATCTTTATTTCAAGAGTCCTGAGATAGTCTGCAAAGCGGGCAAATTGCTTATCCTGTTCCGCTTGACGGAGTTTTTGAGGATAAGGCATTTTGGCTTTGTATTCCTCAACCTTAGTAGTTGTAGGTTTATTGCCTACAGATGTGGGTTGAGAAGCCTTTTTAGAGGGGCTGCTATCAGCACTTGTATGTGTCTGATCCCCTACTGGCGTTTGAATGCCAGGGGTGGAAGCTGGAGTGGCGTTAGGTGCCAACTCCTTACTTGTTTCTGGCGTCTAAACACCAGAACTATGCTTCCTTTGGGCGTTCAACGCCAATTCCTTGCCTGTTTCTGGCGTTGAACGCCAAGACTGAGCATGGATTGGGCGTTCAACGCTAGCTCTCCACCCCTTTTCTGGCGTTTGAGCGCCAGAATTATTCCTCTCTGGGCTCTGACTGTCCTCAGAGGGATTTTGGGTAGCAGATTGTTCATTTCTTGGCTTCCTGCTACCTTGAAGTGAGGTATTTAATGTTTTTCCACTTCTTAATTGAACTGCTTGGCACTCTTCTGTTATTTGTTTTGATAGTTGCTGTTCTGTTTGCTTTAGCTGCACTTCCATATTCATATTAGCCATTCTTGTCTCTTGTAGTATCTCCTTGAATTCAGCTAGCTATTTTGTTAGAAAATCTAATTGCTGATTAAATTCAGTAACTTGTTCTGCAGGACTTAGTTCAGCAGTTACTGTTTCAGCCTCTTCTTTCATGGAAGGTTCACTGCGTAGGTATAGATGCTGATTTCTGGAAACTGTATCAATGAGCTCTTGAGCTTCTTCAATTGTCTTTCTCATGTGTATAGATCCACCAGATGAGTAGTCTAGAGAAATCTGATCTTTCTCTATAAGCCCATAATAAAAGATGTCTAACTGCACCCACTCTGAAAACATTTCAGAGGGGCATTTTTTTAGCATCTCTCTGTATCTCTCCCAGGCATAATAAAGGGATTCATTATCTCCTTATTTGAAGCCTTGGATGCTCAGCCTTAGTTGTGTCATCTGTTTTGGAGGAAAATAGTGATTCAGGAATTTTTCTAATAGTTGTTTCCATGTCTTTATGCTGTCCTTAGGTTGGTTATTTAACCACCTCTTAGCTTTGTCTTTTACAGCAAATGGAAACAATAACAATCTGTAGACATCCTGATCTACTTCCTTATCATGTACTGTGTCAGCAATTTGTAAAAAACTGTGCCAGAAACTCTGTAGGTTCTTCCTGTGGAAGACCGGAATACTGGCAACTTTGTTGCACCATGATAATGAGATGAGGGTTCAACTCAAAGCTACTGACTCCAATGGAGGGTATACAAATACTACTCCCGTATGAAGCAGTAGTGGGGTTAGCATATGACCCCAGAGTCCTTTTGGACTGTTCATTTCCACTTAGGTCCATGATGGAGAAAGGGATATGATGTGAATTTATTTTATTTATTTTATTATATATAAAAAATTATTTTTGAAATAATAAAATAGAATAAAATAAAAACCAAAATAAAAAAATAAAAAATAAAAAATAAAAAAAATTTGAAAATATTTTATGAAGATTTTCGAAAAAGTGAGGAGAGAGAAAGTGGTTAGGATATTTTTTTGAAAAAGATATGATTTGAAAATTTTTTACCAAGTCAACCCAAGTAATTCGAAAATTATGAGAAATTAAAGGAAAAGATATATATTTTTTTTTTTGAATTTTATGATGAAAGATAAAAACACACAAAAGACACAAGCCTTAAAATTTTTAGATCTAATGCCCCTTGTTTTTCGAAAATTTTGGAGGAAAAACACCAAGGGACACCAAAATTAAAAATTTTAAGATCAAAACACAAAGAAGACTCAAGAACACCTTGAAGACTCACAAGAACAATAATAACAAAAGAAAGAACACCAAACTTAAAATTTTTGGAAAACCAAAATAAATTTCGAAAATTAAAGAAAATTAACAAGAGAACACCAAACTTAAAGTTAGGCACAAGATTTAATCAAAGATCAAACAAGAAAAATTGACAAGAACAATTTGAAGATCATGAAGAACACATGCATTAATTTTTGAAAAATGCATAATTTTTTTAAAAACATGTAATTGACACCAAACTTAAAACAAGACACTAAACTCACACAAAAACTAAAAATTAATAAAGAAAAATAATATTTTTGAAAAAATTTTTTAAAATGGATAATAAAAGATGCAATTCTAGTGACTCTAAACCAAAAAGACTAATTTTTCCTAATCTAAGCAACAAGATTCACCGTCAGTTGTTCAAACTCAAACAATCCCCAGCAACGCCGCCAAAAACTTGGTGCACGAAATTGCAATCACACTTTTTGCAATTCGCACAACTAACCAGCAAGTGCACTGGGTCGTCCAAGTAATACCTTACATGAGTAAGGGTCGAATCCTACGAAGATTGTTGGTTTGAAGCAAGCTATGGTTATCTTATTAATCTTACTCAGGATACCAATTATAGTTATCAATTGACTTGCAAATAAATAAGAGAGCATGGATTAAATAATACTTATTATGCTGTAATGGAGAATATGTTGGAGTTTTGGAGATGCTTTGTCTTCTGAGTTCCTGCAACATAAGGCTTTCTCACTTTCATACATGCAAGGCTCCTTCCATGGCAAGCTGTATGTAAGGCGTTACCATTGTCAATGGCTACTTCCCATCCTCTCAGTGAAAATGGTCCAAATGCTCTGTCACAGCACGGATAATCATCTGTCGGTTCTCGATCATATCGAAATAGGATCCATTGTTCCTTTTGCGTCTGTCACTATGCCCAACACTCGCGAGTTTGAAGCTCGTCACAGTCATCCAATCCTTGAATCCTACTCAAAATACCACAAACAAGGTTTAGACCTTCCGGATTCTCAAGGGTGCTGCCAATGGATTCTAACTTATACCACGAAGATTCTGATTAAGGAATCTAAGAGATACTCATTCAGTCTAATGTAGAACGGAGGTGTTTGTCAGGCACACGTTCATGGGTTGAGAATGATGATGAATGTCACGGATCATCACCTTCTTCATATTGAAGCGCGAATGAACATCTTAGATAGGAACAAGTGTGTTTGAATAGAAAACAGAAATAATTGCATTAATTCATCGAGACGCTGTAGAGCTCCTCACACCCAACGATGGAGTTTAGAAACTCATTCTGTCAAAAGTACAAAGTTCAAATCTAAAAAATGTCATGAGATACAAAATAAGTCTCTAAAAGTTGTTTAAATACTAAACTGGTAACCTAGGTTTATAGAAAATGAGTAAACTAAGATAGATGGTGCAGAAATCTACTTTTGGGGCCCACTTGGTATGTGCTGGGGCTGAGATTTGAGCTTCTCACGTGCCTAGGTTATTTCTGGAGTTAAACGCCATGTTGTAACCTGTTTCTGGCGTTTAACTCCAATTTGCAACCTGTTTCTGGCGCTGAACGCCAGAATGCAACATGGAACTGGCGTTAAACGCCAGTTTACGTCGTTTATCTTCGCGCAAAGTATGGACTATTATATATTGCTGGAAAGCCCTGGATGTCTACTTTCCAACCAAATGAGAGCGCGCCAATTGGGCTCTTGTAGCTCCAAAAAAGTCATTCCGAGTGCAGGGAGGTCAGAATCCAACAGCATCAACAGTCCTTTTTCAGAAATACACTAAAATAAAGTCCAGAAATATGAAAACACACAAAAATATAGTAAAGTCCAGAAATATGAATTTTACCTAAAAACTAATAAAAATATACTAAAAACTAACTAGAATACACTAAAATCTACATGAAATTACCCCCCAAAAAGTGTATAAAATATCCACTCATCAGTAAGCGGGACAAAATTACCATCCTTGCTAGGTGCAGGTGTCTCATCAATCACGCAAGTGGGACAAAGCCCACACATCCTTGCCTAGCAATAGTCATATCTCAATTCAAATCACATAAGCGGGACAAAAAACCTCTGTCTTTGCCAATCAATAGTCATCATTAACCAAAACCATCATAACTAAATTCATAATCATAATCATCATTAATCATATCATCAATAACATAATCATCATCCTCAACCATAATCTCTCACGTGTATCTCATTTTAGTCATAAGCCTCGAATCAAATATTATTTTTTATCAATAATCTCATAATAACACAATTCACATCATAACCATCAACACAACTCCATTTCTACTTCGTACACTTTAATGTCCACTAGGTTAGCCTTAGGCTGTTACATATGGCTTGCGGGTATGAGGTGTCTAATATGATACCTTAGACTCGAAGTCGAGGTTGCAAATTAATTTAGATACGACATTATCTTCTATAAACAATCTCACCTTAACCCAAACACATCATCAATTTTTCATTTAATCGCATCACATCATTGTTTAATTATTCACTTTAGGGACTAACAGACCAAACTTTTATAATCCTCAAGTTCAACTTAAAATAGACCTAAAGGCCCTTAACATTTATCTTATATTTCTTAAAAATCACACTTTTGTTATCATATTCTTTAAATAACTCTTTTTCCCTAAACTCTTAGGCTTAATTCTATTAAAACCTCATACTCACATTTCTTATTCCTAAACCGTTGAGTTGATAATTAATTAACTTTTTAAATCTTTAATTAATTAAATCTCTTTTCGTTGTTAATAAAGTAAGTTAACTCACCAATCAATTTTACCGAATCAATCACAACCATAAAAACTCATTTTTATTTAACCAAGTTTTCAAACTAACTTCGATTCCACTTTAAGTTCATTTTTAGTTATCCATTACTTTAAATTCAATGAAAATCCTATAACTCTTTAATTAGAATTAATCAAATTAAAATACGAGAGAAAATCTCTAGTCTTTATGAAAGAGACAATAATTTTTGTCATTCTTGTTATTCAATTTCATTCAAAATTTTATAAATATTTTGGCAGAACCTCCCCTAAAACTTGAATATTTTTACCCTTTAAGGGTTCCATCCAAACCAAATATCTCTCAAACCCTTCTCAATCTTTCCAATACCAAAGAATTTCTCAACATATAAAAACCAAATTTCTAATATCAGTATATTTATTTTCTTATCTTAATTTATCTTTAAGTTATTAAATTTTTACACATTAAGAGGACAAATAATTTGTCCAAATCCTAATCTGCGCACCAAGAGGGTTTAAGCATTGTTACTAATTAATTTTATTATTAAAGCATTTAATCCTTTTTTAAATTGTTATCAACTTTATTCAATTACAAAAAATAATCATAAATTATCAAAATTTAATTAATCAAACTTTGATAAAGATAAGCAAGCCATAAACCAGTCATCAACTCAAATGCACATATTTTCTAAACTTTCAAAGCATTCCAAATTTATAAAACAAATATCTCCTACCTCAGTTAGCTAAAACCCATAGAAATTCATAAATGCAGTAACCCTTATTATTATAACCCGCAACAACAATAGCTCTAGCCGAACAATAGCAACATGAGGCAGTTAGGATAACACAACGGTGACTAATCTAATAGCTCATGATGGTTTAAGGTTGAGCAAAAATGTAAAGAAACATCAAGCAGGTTAGGACATAGTCAATTAATGGAGAATTATGGCAAGACAAGACAAAACATAACCAGTCTTACTAGAGGAAACAAGAGAATGGAGCAGCAGCAGCTCTAGTGACCCTCCTTGACGACAACTATAACACCCTACCCTTCAATAGCCTTATACTTAAGTCATAATTCAATGAGGGTTTAGTGCTACAACACAAGGCTAAGATATAAATACTTATGTATAGAAAGATATATTAAAATAGAAGCCTGTGAAGGGATTTAAACCCTGGATAAAAAGATAATTCACCAATCGTTCACACTCGATAACATACATAAATGCGTCGAAAAAGTAGATAAATAAAATCTTTAAGAAAGAATAAGGGTAAAGAGACATATATAAGTATATATAAATATTTTCTAGTATATTAGGCTGGCTAGAGCTACAACAGTAAAATAGTTTGATATACATAACCTATCTCTCCACATATAAATCAAAAGCCTCTAAAGGCAAGTTTTCAAAATGAATACATTATATGAGTTTTTCCAAAAGAAGAAGAGAATCTAGAACCAAAACAGAAGCAAAAAGTCTTTTTTGCCATCTTTCAGATAAAACTCCTGCTCATTGAGGAGCGTTGGGATTTGCATCTGAAAAATAGAAATATATATGGGTGAGAACCCAAACCACCAAGTTTCCAGTAGGGTAAAAGTGTCGAATTGATACAATATGAGGTAACAGGAACTCTCTAAGAAATCTTAATCTTCAAAGTTTCATTGATCTGAGCCTAGGATTCTCATAAACCAGAAAATGGCAATTTACCTAAGGAATTCTAATCTATCTATTTATTCTCAATTTTTCACAAATCTCCAATCACTATATCACATCAAGAACAACCGTTAGTGTCACCATCACCAACATAAGGGATATCTCAGTTGTTCAAACACATGCAAAATAATACAAGGAATACACAAATAGAGAGAACATATAAAGCAAGTAGCTCAAATAGCATATAGATAGAATTATTCAACAAGGCAAACCAAAATACAAGATACACACCCAATCAATACACACCCAATTAATAACCATCGTCCTTGCCCATAATTTTCTAAAAATAAATCATAAATAAATATAATAAATCATAAATATATCATTATTTAATTTTCAAAAATCCAGGGTCTTACACTCGAGGCCTATAGAACAGTCTTCAAAATCCCAATCAGCGTGTCACCATATCAACTAGTTTTTGGTAAAACTTGCCATATACCTATTGAATTGGAACAGAGAGGCGAACAAATTCTTGAATTTTGATGCCACAGCTTTGAGTGAAAGAGGACTGCTACAACTCAATAAACTTGATGAGTTTACGAGTGGGGCATATGCTCAGCTTTACAAGGAGAGAACAAAAAGATAGCATGACAAAAGAATCATCTCAAGAAATTTTGAATCGGGACAGAAGGTCTTGTTAATTGATTCACGGTTGAAGTTATCTCCTAAAAACTCAAGAAAGGTGGCCTGGATCTTTTGTGGTGAGTAGAGTGTCTCCCTATGGACATATATAGGTAATGGAAGAAAATATTGGAAGAAAATTCACGGTGAATGGGTAGAGACCAAAGCACTATCTTGGAGAGAAAATAGACTGACAAAAATTGGTCTAACTTCTATCCTAGAAAGTGCTAAAAGTCAAGCTAATGATGTTAAAAGACCGGCTGATTGGGAGAAAATCCAATCACTTAGTATCCTTTTGCTTATTTAGTTAATTTTTATTTCTTTATTAATGTGTCAATATCCATAAAAAGCTAGCAGGGGTGCTCAACGCCCTATACTGGTGCCCAGCGCCCACAAAAAAGGAAAGGCATAGTGCCTAGCGCCAAGGGTTGGCGCATAGCACTAACTAGCTAAGCTCATTACAATGCATGACTCTGGCTCCAATGAACAAAATAAACAATTAAAATGCATGGCTCCCAACGCCCATGCTTGGAATCCAGCACCGAGACTAGCGCCCAGTGCCTACGATGTTGGACCAAGGAGGGGCGTCCATCACCAGTGGGTTGCGCTCAATACCAACGAAGCTCCTTATGTTGTATGGCACCCAACCCATGATTGGCGTCCAGTGCCTTAAAAGCCATTGATTTTCTGCTCATAGTTTTTCCTGGATTCTAATTTTATTAGTCTATTTTTTGTTGTTGCATGGTCAGAAGAAAAAGAGGCCCAAAAGACTGATAAAGATGAGGATTAAAAAGCTCACAAAAAGTGATTTTATTGAGGTTTTTCATTCTCTGTTACTAGTCATATGTCTTTTACTATTTTGTTTTCTTTTGCACTGTGTTTATGATTTCTTTGTGTTTTCAATTTTTTTTCTTTTCTTTTCATTTGTTTAGGCTTTAATTTGTTTAATTTTTTTATTGTTTTTTGTCTAAAATTTGTACGCATCAGAGAATATCTACTGAAGTAATTGAAAAAAATAAAAAAAATATTAAATAAGATTAACAAAAATCTGGGTCAGGTAAAAAAAGATGTGATTACATAATGAGTTCAGTATGTATGAAATTTAAGAACAAGATCTAGAAAATTATTATACATATCCTTAAAAAAGTCTAAAACCATAATGCATTTAGAATTATAAGAATTGTGAATGTAAAAAAACAAATAAAAAATAAAAAAAAGGGACAAAGAAAAAGAAAAATAACCAAGGGTCTGAGTATCAAGTCTAGGATCCATGAGATAAAAAAAATTCCTAATTATGTACTTGTGGTGTTATTATGTCAAAGAGAGACTTGAATGAGTAAATTCGAGGAGTAGTTCATCACCTGATACCTTGAGCCAGCTAGTTTGGGAGTATCGATTGAAAATCTATACTAAAGAGTTGCCTTGAGACAAAATATTAAGAGTCAAAGTGCAAGTATCTCCCCCTGATTAAGAAAAATGTGTTGAATATTACAATCACAAGAGCTTAAAAGGAAAACTGAATTCATGGCTAAAAACTATAAAAAGGATATCTATAATATCATCCGCATTAGATTCTTAAATATTCATTGTTATTGTTTACAGGATCATGGGACTAATGGAAGGCCATATGCAATCACATAAACCACTAAAAACTTAATCGCATATCAGAACTAGATTTCATGAAATAATTCTTCAATTTCCATCACTAAGATAATCTCTATTCTTTTTGTTTCTTGGGGACAAGAAAAATTTTAAATTTGTTGTCGTGATGCCTTGGCATCTTTAATAGTTTTTTTTTAGTATTTATTTTAATAAAAATTAGTAATTTTCTTAGGATAATTGAGGTTTTCACAGCCAATCTATTTTATTTGAGTAGTATTAGACTTGTTGTATGTTTAGGATATTTTCAAGAAAATTTGGATGAAGAGAAGAAAAGTCAGAAATAATCATAAAAGGTGGGACACCCAACACTAACCCACTTGTGCCCAGCGCTCATGAAGCCATCAAATGTGGGCACCCAGAGCCAAAAAAAAAGTCAAAGGTGGGCGCCTAGTGACCAAAAATATCAAGGGTGTGCACCTATGCACCCAAAATTGGCACCCAGTGCCAATCCCCCAGCGCCCAGTGCCAACTCCTTAGCACTCAAGATTTTCTCACGTCCAAGGGCCCTAGCGCCAAGCGCCTAACCTTGACGCCTAACATCTTCGAAGAACAAAGAAAAAACTTTCCAACGCCCATGATCAAGACCAACCAAAGCAGCCCTGGTGCCTAGCACCACGAGCCAGCACCCAATGCCCATGCACTCAACCCCAGTCTTCCTTCAGCAATAATAGACATGATGGTTTCAGTGGCTAAGAGAAGGGGGGGCTGAATCTTAGCCCCCTTTTTTGCTTGCTGATACTTGCTGGACTTAGAGGAAGCTTTTCTGTTTTTAGCTCGTCCCTAGTCACGAGACATTTTCATTTTGTCTAGTCACTTGACACGAGACATTTTTGATTTTTCATCTGAACAGTAAAAACAGAATTGAAGTAGGAAGAGAGAAAAGATAACACCCAGATATATTCTGGTTCAGCTGCTAAGTGCAGTGCAGCCAACATCCAGTCTCCATCACAACAGATATGGAATTTCACTATAATCATCCAGATTACAACTTGTAAAGTGCTAACCCAACTTACAAGGGGATTCCCACAGAATCATGAAACACAATACATATGTACAAAGGAACTCTAAGACATCTATGGCTTTTTCTTTTAATTTTGCACTCTCTGCCTTTTTCCGCTCTATGGCTTTTTCATACAAACCTCACTGTTTGCCTTTTTCCATGAGACTCAAGACATGACAAAATTAAACAGAAAAATACAAAACAGAAAACATTGAAGGAGAAGAAGAACTGCTAGCTTAGGTAGCTCTGAGAACTCTGTGCCTTGCACTCTCAAATCTTACTCCTTGAATCAAACCATGGCTGTTCACCTCTTTTATAGAGAAGTGAAGCCTTCACAGTTGAAACACAAACCCGAGCTCAGCTTCTTTTCCTTCACAACAAAACCGGTTCGGCCACACTGAGAGAAGAGACAACTCATGCAAATACCTCTAGTCTTTCCTTGGTCACCACTCTTCATCAATCCGAGCGCTCCATCCTTGGCTTCCTCTCCAAGATGGATTTCTGGCCCTTGATGCTTCATGATGATGATGACTTCATCTGCTTCAATCTCTGCCTCAACCATCACTTCGCCACTCTAGCTACTTCCTGTGGTGGTTGAGCAGAATCAAAGACAAGCCATGCCTCCAAAGATCTTCCTTACTGGCCGAATCTTCATCCTTCTTTTTGAGTATGAAGAATCCGAGATTACCTCACCAAATCTTACCATATTTGGTGATTATCTCAGCCACAACATACTTTTTGTTTTCTTGCCATCATTGTGATGGACTTGTAGCTTGTTCTTCCCTTGCTTCGGTAGCTCCATTTTGCTTTCATGGAAGCCATTGTTTCCTGTGTAATAACCGAAGAGAGAAGGAAAGAAATGAGAGAGAAGAGAGAATGTGAAGAAAAAGCAATTCAAAGTGATTAATCAAATTAATTAAAGATAGCTTGCTTTTTCTTCCCTGGGTGGCGTGTAAAGTTAATGCCATCAATCATGTCAATGATACTCTCTCTCATATTTCCCATGCACTTATCAAATTTATTCTAATAAATTTGAAATCCATCATGATGATTAAAGGAGTTCCGTTGGAAGCTATGGAACTATGCTTTACATGCTTAGTGGATTCGAATCATGCATAGGGAACTCTCATCAAATGTAAAGTTGGGCTTAGTTGCCACAACAATTAATTTTTGGCCCAATAATAGTTCAGCTCTACTTTGTTGGTTATAATCTTTGAAATCAAAGCTGAACAAAATTCACACTTGGGCTTTGCAACATTTCTTTTGTTTTTGTTCAGCCCAAATAATAATTCAGCTTCATAGCATGAGAAGCATGTAGCAAGGCTAGTTGGACTTAATCCAGAATTTCATTTTCGGCCCAACACAAAATCTGCACAACAAAATTATTAAATAAGCAAATATGAGTTGAGATCAAATTAATAATTTTGTAATTAAATATTTAATAATGTTTGTTCATCATCAAAATTAAATAAGAGTTTTCCAAACTCATCAATC
Organism: Arachis stenosperma; assembly: GCF_014773155.1. Classification (NCBI taxonomy): domain Eukaryota; kingdom Viridiplantae; phylum Streptophyta; class Magnoliopsida; order Fabales; family Fabaceae; genus Arachis; species Arachis stenosperma. Next base: position 82,813,502 of record NC_080377.1, read on the forward strand.
TCCCCCTTAATAACAAATATTATTAAAATTAAAATGGAAAGAAATTTAAAGATTGAGTACGAGTACTCCCTTTGAGGATTGAATTTCTCCCCCTTTTAAATTATCACATGGCTCCCCCTTGATGTATGCTATTTTACCAGAGGAGGCACTAAACCTGTGATATTTAAATCAAGCTACAAGTAACAATGTTATTCAACATATTAATTTTGAAATGTTGAATGCTTGATTTATGAGCAGTTTTAAATTGATAATCAAAACTCTTTTGATATCATAAACTGATTTTCTGCTCAATATTTACATATATCAAAAATATCCAAACATTTTCCTGTTTAATATATCAGAGCAAAACAACATGATGGAAAATATTTGTAAAGCAAAATAGGGCAATTTTTGATGCTTTATACAATTTAAAGGAACTGCCAAAAATAAATTTTCAATCCAACAAATTTGTCAATGATAAATTAACAGCCAGGCATCAAAATAAATTAAATATCATTATAGACCAAATGCCAAATAAACTGATCATGATGAATTAATCAGAAGCCAAATGCAGTTCAATCAGCGATGATCATAGTAAAACAAATACAATAACAACATGCATTTTTGAACAAGGGTGATCATGAATTTTCAATTTGAAAATTTCAACCCTGTTCTCATTTGTTCCAATTTCAATTTTGGAACCTAAATTTTCTCCCCCTTTTGTCATCCAAGGGGCACCTGCACAAAACATGATTAACAGAGCAAAATATTCATAACAGAGTAACAAGAGTGTATCAAAGTATCACAGAGCAGTGAGTATCAAGTCATGCTTATACAAAAAATAGATTGAGCCTAATGAAGCCAATATCAAATAAAAGTAAACAGCAGCCATCAATCATCAGAAAGATTGAATTCGGAACCGGAATCAACTTCAAAATCCCCTGTTCCCATTTCATCATCAAAGCTCTTTATCATGAAGCCAACTCTATCATGACATTTCTTCCAAGCCCTTTCCTGTTCATGTTCCAATTTTCTGGCAGTCTTGTGGGATTTGAACATTAACTTGGACATGTTGCGCATCTCATTGAGAACCTCCCGGATTGATGCAGTAACATTTGAGGGTTCAGGATGGCTTTCCAGATCACTGAGAGATGGTTCAGAGGGAACATATTTCTTGCCTTTCTTGCCCGAAATTCCTCCTCCTTTGATCATTGAAATCTTGTTCTCAACAGTTTCATTAGTCAAATCAACCTTAAAATACTCAAATATACATGTGAGAAACATGCCATATGGAAGGTTAGCCTTTTTTGTACTTTTCACTGCTTCCCACATATGGCGTATCATAACATAAGCAAATGAAATTTGGGAAGAAGTAAGAAGAGCAAATAAAATGATAGAATCAGAAACTGTTACTCTGTGGTGAGAACCGCCTTGTGGAGTGAGAATGTGAGTGATGATACAGTGCAACAGAGAGTTCTCAGGGCCAAGTGCTCGATGAGTTGGAATTAGTCCATCCAAACCAGAGAGATTTGCACAGATATGTTGCAAGACCGTTTGTTGTGTAATGCCAACTTGATCATCCCACTTATCAACCATGTAAACTTTTGGCCCTTCTTCTTCATATCCAAGAGCAGCGCCGATGGTTTGAGGATTGAGGGTCATGTAAACACGTTTGACGTAAGAGTGAATTGAGCCATCAATCAAACGCATGTTTGCATAAAATTCCCGGACCAGCCCCGGGTAAACAAGTTTCTGAATATGAAGCAGTGGAGTCCACTTCAGAGCATCAAACATGGAAGAAAAGTTGATTCCTTTGGTTGCCAGTTTCTCAAGATTTACCAGGTATGAAAGACAGAGAGGGCGTTTCAGCAAAACCTCTTTATGAAATTCATAGAAAGCACATGAGTAGAACCGAGAGGGATCAAAATGGGAGTGAGTTTTGTGAAATTTGTTCTTGAAGTCGATAGACTCCAAATTTGCTGGTTCTCTTGTATCATGCAGAACAAAGCTTTTCGGCCTTTTCTGAGAGCTTTTTGTGGTTGGAGTAGGTCTTTTCGGCGGTGATGGTGGTGGAGAAGTATGTGATTCCTCTTCTTCTTCTTGAACGCTAGGCTCCTTGTTCTTTCCTCTCCCTGAAGATTTGTGAGAAATGACTTTGCGATGCATGGTTTCGGTCCTTTTGGAAGGAGGTGATGAGGTAGAAGAGGAGGTAGAATGAAGATGGATATGTGTATGAGTTTGAGGTGATGAGAACGGTGGGCTTTTTGGAATGGTGGTTCGGCCACTTTTCTTTTGTGCCGTTTTCTTTTTCATGTTAGGAGGAATGGAGAAGTTGAATATGAAAGGGTGGGAGTGCCGAACGAGAGTGAGGAGAGAGGAGGTTAGTGGTACAATTAATGAGGATTGGAGAGAGATAATGGGGAAGTTAATAACCATAATGGTGCGGTTATTAACCAAGGGGTTTTGAAAAAGTGGTTTCCTAGTTTCAAGGGATTAGATGGAGAGAGGGATTTGATTTGACAATAACCACTTCCAATGAGATTTGAAATGACAATCAAAAGATTTGATCATCATAAAATGAGGAACCAGTAAAAATTCAATGAGGGGTCAAACTTGATTATGTGGGGCCCATTAAAAGCAAAGTCTGCGCAGCCTCCCCCTTAATCATAGCTCCTCCAGCATGCCTTGTTTTTATCTCGTCCATTCCTATGAGATAAAACTGGACAGAATCAGAAGTTCACAAATTTTCAACATGATTTAAATCAATCATTCCCAAACTTTTCCTTAACAAACAAAATCTATCTTCACAGAGGGGTTTTGTAAAAATATCAGCAAGTTGTTCTTCAGATTTTACAAATTGAATATCAATAGTACCCTTTTGCACATGTTCTCTAATGAAATGATATTTAATTTCAATGTGCTTTGTTCTTGAGTGCAAAACATGATTTTTTGAAATATTTATTGCACTCATGTTATCACAAAATAAGGGTATACTATTGATCTTTAATTTGTAATCTTCCAATTGAGTTTTTAACCAAATTAATTGCGAACAACAAGCAGATGCGGATATATATTCAGCTTCAGCTGTGGATAGAGCCACTGTGGCTTGTTTCTTGCTTGACCACATGTTGAGTGAACTTCCAAGGAAGCAACACATGCCGGAGGTGCTCCTTCTATCCACCCTATCTCCCGCATAATCTGCATCACAAAACCCTACTGCACAAAAATCATCAGATTTTGGATACCACAAGCCATAATCACATGTTCCCTTAATGTACCTAATGATGCGTTTAACAGCCGTTAAATGGGATTCTTTTGGGTGAGATTGAAATCTTGAACATACACCCACACTTTGAACAATATCCGGTCTAGAGGATGTAAGATACATTAGTGAACCAATCATTCCTCTATACCGTGTCTCATCCACATCTAAGCCATCATCATCCTTTTCAAGTTTAGTATTAGGATGCATTGGTGTTCCTATTGGTTTGGAATTCTCTAAGCCAAATTTCTTTATCAATTCTTTTGCATACTTGCCTTGGTGAATAAAGGTACCACTAGGAGTTTGTTTAATTTGGAGGCCAAGAAAGAAAGTTAGCTCTCCCATTAAACTCATTTCAAACTCACTAGTCATGAGTTTTCCAAACTCTTCACACAAGGTCTCATTGGCTGATCCAAACACAATATCATCCACATAAACTTGAACAAGAAGGATGTCATCATTAGAAACTTTAATGAACAAAGTAGTGTCGGTGGTTCCCCTTTGAAAATGATTTTCTAACAAGAAGGCACTAAGCCTTTCATACCAAGCTCTTGGAGCTTGTCTAAGGCCATAAAGAGCCTTTGAAAGTTTAAACACATGATTAGGAAAATCTTTATGTTTAAAACCGGGGGGTTGAGCCACATACACTTCTCTATCAATAAAGCCATTAAGGAAAGCACATTTAACATCCATTTGAAACATTTTGAAACCTTTATGGGTAGCATAGGCAAGAAGCAACCTAATTGCTTCCATTCTAGCTACCGGAGCAAAAGACTCATCAAAATCTATTCCCTCTTCTTGATCGTAACCTTGGGCCACTAATCTAGCCTTGTTACGAACAACTTGTCCATCCTCACCAAGTTTATTTTTGAATACCCACTTAGTACCCGTTACCTTCTTACCATCTGGATGAGGTACTAAAGTCCAAACCTTATTCTTGTCAAATTGAGCAAGCTCCTCTTGCATGGCCTTGACCCATGATGGGTCTTCAAGAGCTTGTTTGACATTGTTGGGCTCCATTTGTGACAAGAGAGCAAAGTTGCTAGGTTCGGTTTGCCTTTTGGTGGAGGATCTTGTAGTTACACCTTGAGAGGGATCACCAATGATGAAATCATGAGGATAACCCCTCATGGACTTCCATTCTCTAGGCTTTCGGACAGGTGTTGAGCTTTGATGAACTTCTGATGGTCTCACTGTTTCAGTTTCTCGTGTCTGCTCAGGAGACAAAATGGAAGTTTCTCCTTCAATCTGACGAGATAAAACAGGGCTGACAGATTCTTCATTTTCCACAGTTTTGGAATTTTCTTTACTTGTTCCATCCTCTTCACAATCTGAATCATTATCCTTTACAATACTGGGAATTAAGTTAGAATCACAAAAGGTAACATGTATGGATTCCTCTATGGTCCTATTCTCTTTGAGATAAACTATATAGGCCTTGCTTGTGGTGGAATATCCAACAAACATTCCTTCATAGGATTTTGGATCAAATTTTCCAAGGTTTTCCTTATTGTTAAGTACAAAGCATTTACATCCAAAAACATGAAAGTACTTAAGATTTGGAGGGGTTCCTTTCCATAGCTCATAAGGAGTTTTCTTTAACCCTTTTCTAATGATTGTTCTATTCAAAATATAACATGCTGTGTTCACAGCTTCAGCCCATAAAAATTTGGGAATTTCATTCTCACATAGCATGGCCCTAGTCATTTCTTGAAGGCTTCGATTCCTTCTTTCAACCACCCCATTTTGTTGGGGGGTTCTAGGGCATGAAAAATTATGAGAAATCCCTAAGTCATCACAGAATTTTTCAAAGTCTTGATTTTCAAATTCTCTTCCGTGATCACTTCTCAAATGGCCAATTTTCAAATCCTTTTCATTTTGAATTTTCTTACAAAGGGTGGAGAAGGCATAAAATGCATCATTCTTATGAGCAAGGAAAAGTACCCAACCAAATCTACAGTAATCATCTACCACCACAAGACCATAGTGTTTACCTCCTAAACTTTGAGTTCTAGTAGGACCAAAAAGATCAATATGTAACATTTTCAATGGCCTTTTGGTTGAGATTCCATCTTTTGATTTAAAAGAGGATTTTACTTGTTTGCCCAATTGGCAAGCATCACAAGTAAGATCCTTATCAAACTTGATGTTTGGAATTCCTCTAACCAAATTCTTTTTGACTAGCTTAGAAATTTGGTACATGCTAGCATGACCCAACTTTCTATGCCAAAGCCATTATTCAGATTCAAGAGAGGTAAAGCATGTTACATTTTGTTCCTTTAAATCCTCAAGAGTTAATCCATACACATTATTGCATCTTTTAGCTTCAAAAAGAACATCCCCAGTTTTCTCACAAACAACTAGGCAAACAAGCTTCTTAAAAATAACTTCAAAACCCAAATCACACAATTGACTAACACTAAGCAAGTTATGTTTCAAGCCATGTAGAAGAAGGACATCATTTATACAAGATGAGAGATTTTTATCCACTTTCCCAATAGCCACTATTTTTCCTTTTGCATCATCACCGAACGTGACAAATCCTCCATCATATTCATCAAGCTTTATGAAGAAGGTTGTCTTCCCGGTCATATGCCTAGAGCATCCGCTATCCATGTACCACATATTTTCTTTCTTCTTGGATGCTAGGCATACCTACACAATAAGCTCAAGTGACCTTAGGTATCCAAATTTTCTTGGATCCTTTCACGTTAAACCATCTCTTATGTCCCAAATCATTGTAGTCAAAAACAACTTTACAAACTTTATCATCAATCATTCTTTCACCAAAGAAACATTGAATAGGAAAGTGTCCACTTCGATTGCATAGTCTACAAAATCTTGGAGTTGCTGTTTTGTTAAAGCAAGTTGGGTCTTGATACTTTGTATCATTTGAAGATGAAGCAATGTTTTCAAAATGTGATTTTTCAGATTTATAAAAAACCAACCCAGCTTTATCATAAAGAGGTTTTTGACTAGCCAAGATTTGATTCAGATTTTCAGAACTTTAGGTGAACTTGGCTAAGTCTTCCTTAAGTCTTTTAACCTATTTAAGCAACTCTTTATTTTGCTTAAAATAATTTACATATGCAAGGACAAAATGGTCACTTTCATAACTTCTAACTTGGGCTTTTAACTGCTTATTTTCTTCCACAAGATCACAAGCAGTTTCGACCTCTCTTAGTTTTTCTTTGAGAAAATCATTTTCAGCTTTAAGAATGATATTTTGTTGTTCAAGATCTTGATTCTCAGTTAGAAAACATCTTATTTTTTCAGAGAGGTGATCTATCATAAGATGAAGGTCTTCAGTGTTAGGATTTTGAAAGAATACCTGATCTTCATTTGCCATGAGACAAGGCTGTGACTTAGTCTCAGATTCTTCATCATCATCATCTGAGTCATTTTCCAAATCTTCCCATGAAGCCATCAGTCCCTTCTTCTTTCCCTTTTTTGGCTTTTCTTCCTTCTTTAACTTGGGACAATCAAATTTAAAATGCCCCATTTCTTTGCAATTGTAACAGATTACCTTGCTAAGATCTTTCTTCATCCTTCTTGAGCTGCTGCCTTTGCCTTTGAGTTTCATCATTTTCCTGAATTTTTTTGCAAACAACACAAACTCATTTTCAGAAGAGTTATCACTGGATTCATCATCCAGAGGGTTAGTCACAGAAGAAAAGGCAATCCCTTTCTTTTTTTGAATCTTTTTTCAAATAGGAGTTTTCAAAAGCAAGTAGATTTCCTCTCAAATCATCAAGTGTCATGGAATCTAAGCTACTACTCTCAGAAATAATTAAAGCTTTTGTTTCCCACTCTTTTGTAAGACACCTCAACACTCTTCTCACTAGCACAGATTCAGAATGTGAAATTCCCAGAACTTCTAAGCCAACAATGATAGTGTTGAACCATTCGAACAGTTCATCAATGGACTCTCCTTCCTTCATTGTAAACATTTCATATTCTCTGTTCAACATGTCTGTTCGAGTCTTCTTTACAATGGTGGTTCCTTCATGAGTGATTTGTAGCTTGTCCCAGATTTCCTTTGCTGTTGCGCATCGTGATACCCGTCGGTACTCCTCAAAGCTGACAGCACAGTTGAGCAGATTTACTGCCTTGGCATTTAACTCTACCTTCTTCCTATCTTCCTCGGTCCATCTCGCTTCTGGTTTGAGGGTGACCACTCCTTCAGCATTTGTGGTAGTTGGAAATTGAGGTCCTTCCAGAATAATCTTCCAAAGTCTGTAATCTACAGCGTGTACAAATATCTTCATCCTCTCCTTCCAATAGGTATAATTTTTCCCACTGAAAAGAGGAGGTCTGTTGTTTGATTGTCCTTCGGTCAGATTATAGGACACCACATTTGCGCCACTGTTTTCTGCCATGAGGATTTTTTCTCCAAGCTGCAAAGCTTGATCTCTTTGAGACCAAGCTCTGATACCAATTGATGGTTTCAGTGGCTAAGAGAAAGGGGGTTGAATCTTAGCCCCCTTTTTTGCTTGCTGACACTTGCTGGACTTAGAGGAAGCTTTTCTGTTTTTAGCTCGTCCCTAGTCACGAGACATTTTCATTTTGTCTCGTCACTTGACACGAGACATTTTTTATTTTTCATCTGAACAGTAAAAACAGAATTGAAGTAGGAAGAGAGAGAAGATAACACCGAGATATATCCTGGTTCAGCTGCTAAGTTCAGTGCAGCCTACATCCAGTCTCCATCACAACAGAGATGGAATTTCACTATAATCATCCAGATTACAACTTGTAAAGTACTAACCCAACTTACAAGGGGATTTCCACAGAATCATGAAACACAACACAGATGTACAAAGGAACTCTAAGACATCTATGGCTTTTTCTTTTAATTTTGCACTCTCTGCCTTTTTCCGCTCTATGGCTTTTTCATACAAACCTCACTGTTTGCCTTTTTCCATGAGACTCAAGACATGACAAAATTAAACAGAAAAATACAAAATAGAAAACATTGAAGGAGAAGAAGAACTTCTAGCTTAGGTAGCTCTGAGAACTCTGTGCCTTGCACTCTCAAATCTTACTCCTTGAATCAAACTATGACTGTTCACCTCTTTTATAGAGAAGTGAAGCCTTCACAGTTGAAACACAAACCCGAGCTCAGCTTCTTTTCCTTCACAACAAAACCGGTTCGGCCACACTGAGAGAAGAGATAACTCATGCAAAAACCAACATGCAAATACCTCTAGTCTTTCCTTGGTCACCACTCTTCATCAATCCGAGCGCTCCATCCTTGGCTTCCTCTCCAAGATGGATTTCTGGCCCTTGATGCTTCATGATGATGATGACTTCATCTGCTTCAATCTCTGCCTCAACCATCACTTCGCCACTCTAGCTACTTCCTGTGGTGGTTGAGCAGAATCAAAGACAAGCCATGCCTCCAAAGATCTTCCTTACTGGCCGAATCTTCATCCTTCTTTTTGAGTATGAAGGATCCGAGATTACCTCACCAAATCTTACCATATTTGGTGATTATCTCAGCCACAACATACTTTTTGTTTTGCCATCATTGTGATGGACTTGTAGCTTGTTCTTCCCTTGCTTCGGTAGCTCCATTTGCTTTCATGGAAGCCATTGTTTCCTGTGTAATAACCGAAGAGAGAAGGAAAGAAATAAGAGAGAGAGAGAATGTGAAGAAAAAGCAATTCAAAGTGATTAATCAAATTAATTAAAGATAGCTTGCTTTTTCTTCCCTGGGTGGCGTGTAAAGTTAATGCCATCAATCATGTCAATGATACTCTCTCTCATATTTCCCATGCACTTATCAAATTTATTCTAATAAATTTGAAATCCATCATGATGATTAAAGGAGTTCCGTTGGAAGCTATGGAACTATGCTTTACATGCTTAGTGGATTCGAATCATGCATAGGGAACTCTCATCAAATGTGAAGTTGGGCTTAGTTGCCACAACAATTAATTTTTGGCCCAATAATAGTTCAGCTCTACTTTGTTGGTTATAATCTTTGAAATCAAAGCTAAACAAAATTCACACTTGGGCTTTGCAACATTTCTTTTGTTTTTGTTCGGCCCAAATAATAATTCAGCTTCATAGCATGAGAAGCATGTAGCAAGGCTAGTTGGGCTTAATCCAGAATTTCATTTTCGCCCCAACACAAAATCTGCACAACAAAATTATTAAATAAGCAAATATGAGTTGAGATCAAATTAATAATTTTGTAATTAAATATTTAATAATGTTTGTTCATCATCAAAATTAAATAAGAGTTTTCCAAACTCATCAAGACATTTTATAAGGCCCACATACTCCAAAAATTTAGTACTAGATTTAAGATTGTGTTTAGTTGATCTTGTCCTTTTAAAAAAGATAAGATTAGGTTTAGTTTAAATTTAAGCATTATGTTAGGATTTAGATTATAAATAAGCTGGAGACTAGCAATCTTGGCATCCATCATTCATTAGCATATTTCATCTTTTGTTTTTGTTTGTCTTCATGAGTCACTAATTCCTTTGTGTTAGGGTTAGGAGCTCTGTTTAGTTTTATGAATTGATAATGATTGTTCTTTTATCTTGATTTGTGCATTGATACTTTTTAAGAACTTGAGTTTCGTTTTATTCTAAATTATTAAAGGTATTGAAAAATATCTCTAGTCCATCTTGGATTTCTTTATTATCCTCGAAAAGTTATTATTAGGATTAGCTTGAAACTCATTCTCGTAACTTTTCAATTGACTAAGAATAGCTTTAAATGTTATGTGACATTAAATCGAAATTGCATTTTGATCCTCTTAATGCTAATTAATTGACCAAAAAATTAGCTATTAGTTAGGATAAGAGAAATTAAATCATTAAGGGATTGGAATTTGATTACATATAATTTATCGTGAAAATATCTTTGCATGAATTAAAGTAATAAATATGAATGTTTCTTTTACTGAGAATTAAACATCTCTAAACCCTAACATCTTCATCGACTATCAATCCATCTCATCATTACTTTGTTTTTATTGATATTGCTTTAAGTTCGATTCTTCCTCTTACAAAAGTTCGTTAATCTAATTAGGATTTTAATTAATATTATTTGTTCAATCTTTTAATTCTCGTGAGAACGATACCCACTCGTCGTAATATTACTTGAATCAATTTGGTGCATTTGCCAAAGTTCTCATCAGACACCAGAAATTTATAAAAAATCAAAATTAAATTAGAGGTCAAACTCAAAGTATCAAAAAATGGGACACTAAAAAACGATTGAAAAAATTAAATCGATTAAATTGAAGAAAAATTCACCATAAATACAATGGCAATGATAAAATATTAATCAAAATTCTGAGGAGAGAAAGACTTAGAGAGAAAATTCATTGAGTGAGAGTGAAAATGTAAAGAGAAAAGGGAGGTTTTTGAAATGAGAGAAGAGAGAGAATGAGTTCCGTTTTAAATTCGATCGCCTAAGTCGTCGATAAAATTATAAATTATATATTAACGGCGTCAAAATACACCATTTCATTAATGAAATTTTACTAACGGTTTACCAATAGGGAGTCAATAATAAGGTTGACGTACAGGAAAATAATTTACTTTCCGTTATAAATTTAAATAAATATTTAATGTCCTTTACTAAAAGTTCGGCCATCGGTATTTAATAATTAAATTATTTTTTAAATACAATAATTTTCCGCCGTTAATATACTTATTTCAAAAATTTTAGTATTAGTTATTTACTCACAACTATATAGCCGGTAACCACTTACGTTGGTAATATATTTATGCATCCATTAGTGTTAAGGTAGCATCAAATTTTATCGGCTACTTGCCCATTGATAAACTTAATATTTGAAAAACAAAATAATTTTTTTTATTTTATCGACGCCTTCGTGGTCAAGCCATCGGCAACTTCCACCTCCACAGCTTCGGTTGATAGCGTCTTAGGTAAGTAGCGTGTGTATAGCAATGATAGTACTTAATATTAGGTTTAATTATTCTGTTGATCTCTATAGTTTCGTAAAATTTTTAATTAGATTTTTATACTTTTTTTTTCTTTTAATTAAATTTTTGCACCAAATTTTCTTTTTAATTAAATCTCTACACTTTTTTCCTTTTATTTGAGTCACTGTACCAATTTTTTTTTTAGTTGGATCTCTATACAATTAAGCTAATTACTACCAAGAGAGACCTAATAGAAAAAAAAATTAGTATAGGATTCAATAAAAAAAAATATAAAGACCTAATTAAAAATTTCGCAAAACTATAGAAACCAACAAAGTAATTAAACGTTAATATTAAGGTTTTATGTTTGCAACAAAAAAATAATTAAAAATCTTAATTCATATTTTTAGTTAATTTTTTAATTTCTAAATAGGACTTTTGAATTTTTTATACTTTTTATGTTTTCAAAATATAAATTTTACTTATTTAAATATTAAGAAAATGCTTAAATGAATAAATTAAAACTTCCTATTATTATTATTCTGTCAATAATACCATAGTAGCTATGGGATCTCTCAATTACCATGATGATTGAAACTTTTTTAAAAAATCTGATGATCCACCACTTGAAAGTCATATATTCCTCAAATAAAAGTTGTGGACTTATGGAGATTCCGCATGGGACAGGACATTACAAGTTGAGTTTGTGATAACTTTTATTCATTGGCTGGTTTTAATATTAATCACACTACTTTGGCGGTGATCTCCAACCTTTATATTATTTTCCTCATAGATTTGATTTGTCTGCATCGGTCACGGTTATGATATATATTCCGATTTGTTCACCAATTTGTCTTGGTCTCATGGAATCAATTCAGTGAATAGGATACCCAATCAGTTAGAGGAAACATGAATAAATAAACATATCTATACATCCCACATGTACATTTTTTTATTAATTTTTATTCCTGAAGGCCACACATCCAAATACCGAATTTAGATTCTCATTCAATTTATAATTCTTATTATATGAGTTTTATTATTTTAATTTTAAAAAAAATTAATTTTTTTATTAGTTCTTTTATTTTAAAAAAATTAATTTCCAAATATCATGGAATAGTAATACATGATTATTTTATTTAAAATTGACATCAAGAGATAAACACTAGAAAACAAATTTAAATTCAGAGCTTGTACACACCATACTTTTCTTTTTCCTTTTCTATTTTCCTTTTTAAATTTTTGAATCCACAAGTTGTTTTTGTTACATGCAGAAGCTACATATCAACACAACTTCTAGATACTTCTGTGTTACAAAAGAACTCAATAAAAAAGACACTGTGCATAAATTATTTAACGATTATATTAAGTCTACATCAAAAATTAACTATCAAATCAGTCACTCTTATAAAAAATATATTAAAATACAAAAAACATATTAAAAATAAGTTAAATACCATATATATTTATACATAAATACATAATAGAGTAAACTATTATTTTTACCCATAAAAATTGAAAATGCTGACATATCTATTTATAGAAGATAAAAATTACCATTTGTACCTATAAAAATTGATTTTCGCAAGCAAAATTACCCAAACCCTAAATAATTACATAAAATCCCCAAACTACCCCCTTCTCTTCTCTCACGCACGCATTCACCCTCACTCACTATCTGTAGCACCTAAACCACCACTACCGTATCATCTCTCCTCTTGAACATCAACATAACCCAGCCATTATCCTCTTCAAAATCACAAAATAGAACAAACTCATCAAATTAAAAAATAGAACATGCATAGATTCAAAATAAAACCCTAATTTCTTAGAACTTTCACCAAAAATTGTCAATTTCTCAGATTCAATATCACTATTTTCGTTACAAATGACGCAGAACATTAATTCGATTTTGGCGACACTGGAAGGAGATGACGAAAACGCATCGCTAGGAGGAGAAGAGAGCAGCAACACCGAAAGAAGGAGAAGACGAAGATATGACATTTGAAAAAGGAATGAACTCAACATTGAACAAGTTGTGGTTGCAAAAAACAGAGGACTCAAAAATTGCTACTTCCTGAAGCCAAAAACCTCCCGAAGAAGAAGAAGAGGAGGGGAGGAGAAGATGGAGCTCGCGACGGCGCACAGAGAAGAGAGAAGAACGACAAAGAAAAGAGAGACATCAATAGAGAAAGAAGAGGAAGGAGAAAAGTGCGAAGAGGGAGGAGAAAAAGAGAGAAGAACGATTGAAGAAGATAGAGGAAAAAGAAGAGAGAGAAAGTGTGGAAAGGGGAGGGTACTACAGATAGTGAGTGAAGGTAGGTGCGTGCATGAGAGAAAAGAAGGGGGTAATTTTTATCTTCTATAGATAAATATATCAGCGATTTCAACTTTTATGAGTAGAAATGGTAGTTTACTCTACATAATAACTAATTTAATAACTAATTGTTAGTGTGTACATAATATTATTTATTATCCACATCAAACTCAGAAGAAAAACATGTATGTTGAATCCTCATGTCATAAATGTATCAAGTTAAACTTGATCTATAATTCTATATAATCTTCCTGCAACAGAATTAGAATCCCCTCCCCGAAAAAATTACTGTGGGCCAGGTACTGTACATTATTACATTATTAAGAATGGGGTATAAGCCAAAAATGATATTTCATTATATCTTATCCCAAACTATATTATAGTATTCTAAAAAATTGAGTAAAGAGCACCATACAACAAAATCTGGTTGTAAGCTTGTATTAACGATTACCATGATAAAATAAAAGGCCTTGCACAGATCTATGTGTTTAAATGCAACTTTGATTTGTTTGAGTGCAGCAGCACATGCTTCTGTATCCACATCAAATCCTTCTCCTAAGAAACTTGTTCACATCGACCTTCCATTATCTTGGAGATGAAGAATCTGATCAACTAACTTCTCTGGAAGCTTTTTAGCAGCCTGTGCAAGTATGAAAAAGTTAACCTAACAACGCATTGAAATCACTTCAATATGCATATATAAAAGAGGTGGAGTCCAAGGTGTCTATGTTTACGGTGGCTACAAGCCTAAAATAGCTAAAAAACTTTAGCAACACTTGCTAAAATTAAAGTTATACTTGTTTACATTTTCGTAGCACTTTTCTAAGTTTTATTTGTCAAATTAAAAAACATTGTTAAATAATAAAAAAACATTACTTTGACTTTAGCAACACTTATTAAGTGTTACTAAAATTGGGTAGTCAACATAGCCACTGTAACCAGACACCATAGCATGCACCTATAAAAGAATCTATATACCAAACTAACCTGGAAGTTCCTCATGTGCAAGATTGGTTCACATCCGACATCTGCCACTGATTTGCCGTTCGGAGTCTGCAACTTAAATCGCTCTGCATTGTACTCAGCGAGTTTATTTTCTTTGTCCGGTAGGTGATGGCAAACTTTCAGAAGCGAGTCAAGAGAATTCATCTGGAGTTAAACAAGCAATTAAGCAACATCTTAAAAGAATAAAATTTGGAGGACTTAATTACTTGTAGTTGTAGTCCAGTGACAAATCACAAGGCATTGCTCATTGATTCGTCTAAACTGCGCGACAAATTATACCTTCATGTATGGACAAGATGCACAGCCACCATGAATGGAACAACCCTCTCCACTAGCCACTCCTGGTACAACAGGAAGTGTGATATCACCCAATTGAACAGAATGAGGACTTGAAGGCAAATTTGATGATGTGCTTGAGATTGAGTCCGATGAAACTGGAAAGACAATTTCAACGGTAACTTTTGATCCCTGTGAAGAGGACTTTGTAGGATCCAACAAACTACGGACGGCAGCAACAATTGAAGTTATCATCCCTGATTCTGTCCCAAGAACAAATTGAAGATGATCATCGATGTTTCTATCCAATGATTCTTGAACCCTGTCTTTTATGAAATCTAATATGTTCTGGGTGGAGCCTACTACACCCATTCCCCTTCGTTTCGCTTCCATTGCCAATGAAAACATCTCTCCAGGTACCTCAAGATGAGCAGTAAGGAATGCATCACAATACATTTCCTTTATCTTCTCTACAACCTCATGGCCAAATAAATGGTGAACAATGCATGTTCCATCCTGACACCAAGGGAAAAGAGTATTTGGTCATGAATGAGCTATAGATTGATAGTACTAGCTCACAAAATAGAAAATCAACCACAACCAAGATTTATTCCGCAAGGTATAATTAGTTACAAGGATCATACTTCACAATATTTTATTATAAACGGCATCTACAATGAAACCCTTATCCAAATCTTTTCTAATGGTTTTGCATTGTCACTCTCTATCCCTAGCAATTGTGCCTACAAGGATAAAACATCTTTTTTCTTTTCTTTTCTTTTTTGGACAGGGAGGATAAAACATCTTATTTACCTGAAAATAGTGAAGTCGTGGAAGTAATGATCTAATAGAGTCAAGACTATGCTCAGGATGTATTGCTGCAATCTCTTCATCAGTCATGTGTGTCATCTGCAGGAACAATTCTTTGATATTTGCACCCATGTATGAATCAGGCCCATACCATACACTCAAATCCGGCACTTGAGCAAATGCCTGTGCCAAAGGGGAGACCAAAATGTCAATTTAAGAAGGAAAAAAAATCTTAAGGGACTTAAGTGGCCTGGTGCTCATCACATGATGCATCGACATGACCATTACCAAGCCAAAGGTAAATTTGCATCTGACCAACCTGTAGAATAGTTTGGACAACATTTGATGAAGTACAGGTTATTGTTGGTACAAGCTCATGCGCATATGCCTTTGTCTCTAACTTGGTGTTAATGTATATAACATGCAAAGAAGGAGCAGAGTTAGAAGCTGCCTGAAGATACTCCATATATATAGGAGTAGCTGCAGCATCAGCCAGAGAGCAGCCGATACGCTCATTTGACATCCTATAGACACCAACCTGCATATAATTAGACAAATAGTAAGGACGATCTAACATGAACATTGAAGTTTACCACAGCATTCAATTCATGTCATAAGGGAAAATTTTGTAGCAATCAGCGGCTCCTACACATGCTTCGCCTATCAATCATGTATTATGCCTGCTGATGGCAATTGGCAAATGTTCAAAGATAAGTAGGCAGAGAAAGGCATACCTCATTATAACCAGCTTGATCAAGGATGGCTCGAACATTTTCGGACATAAAATCCACACCTAATACTGTTATGAATTGGCATCCGGCTTTTGCCATTTTGACCGCTGTATCTGCCATTACCAGAGAATCAGATATATAGATATGTGGCCACTGCTTCTGAGCAGCAGTTAGGATGCCCTGCACTTCAGGATCCATGTAAAAATGTGCAACCACGCCAATTTTCTTCTCCTTTAGCACTTTAACTAGTTCATTGACTTGTGACTCATTCGGGAACAGGTATTTGGCCTGAAGGAAAGCTAGAAGGAAATTAGGAGTTTAATAATATGATGCCAATATTATTAAGAGATATAATAAGTGTTATTTAAATAGTTAAAGCTTAGTCCCAATAAGGCCATTGCAAAACCCTTTTCATAGTTAGTTCCTTTTCACTCTCTGTTACATGGATTTGGGATATGGAATTTTCAATTTTGAGGAAGCAGCCATTATTATGTGATGTAAAGGTATCCTGTTTTCTCTTTTTCTCTTAAAATCTCGTTGATTAGATTACATGGGACCTTCATCGATGAAATGCTTCGACAAATTTGGATACAATGACCTTTCAGAAAAGGAGCAAAAAAATGGAAACTTTCGACAAAACTGTTTGACAAACAAAACATTCCAGAAAATTACTATCCATTCTGGTTAATTTTGTGCAACTAACCCAATAAAATCAAGAGAAAATGCCCCTTTTTTGTCCTTCATCATTTGTTCGATTAGGGATAAAGCCATACTCCAGAATTTGAAAATTCCTAACCATTCGAGGAATTGATCTAAACAGCTCTATAAACGTTTTACCTGCTCATTATATCACGTGCCGTTTACCAATAACAGAAACCGCTTAAGCCAGTTATTTGAATGGTGGAAGACCACTTTGTCGATCGAACAAATTGGTCAGAAAATCAAATTAGGGAGCAGTAACAGAAAACGGCAAGATAGTGCTAACCTGAGCCTGGGCGTAGGTCCCTTTCGGAAAGAGTCCATCTGCGGAAACAACTAAAGAAGGAAAAGGCTCAAAGGATTCCTTTCCTTCTTTCTCAGCAACCAACTGCTTCGTCCTCTTCTGCATGCTCACAAGCACGTTGTGCCACGTGTTCACCCTTGACCTTCCGGTCCCTGAACTCCCCAGGCCGACGTTCAGGCCCAGCAAATCCTCCGTCTTCACCTTCAGTATCTCCTCCGGCTCCGACCCATTCATGGCCCAAACCAGACACGCGCAGTACCCCCGCGTGACCTCAGAGTCGCTGTCCGCCGCCATCCTCACCTTCCCTTCATCGTCCAATCTCACCTCCACCCAGACCCGGGCCGTGCAGCCCATCACCCGGTTACGATCCACCCGCTCCGAATCATCCATCTGCGGCATGAGCCCAGCGTAGTGCAGCAGCCGCTTTACTCGCTCAACGGGCTCCGCCAGGGATTGGAACTCGCGGGAGAGGTGGCGGAGCTTGGAAGGGAGGAGCTGGGCAGTTTCCGAGGGGGAGAAGGAAATTAAGGCGGAGCATGAGAGAGAGTTGGGTTTGGAGGGGTTTTGGTGGGTGCATTTGATTGGTTTGGAGAAGGGTATGTTGCGTTTGTGGGCTTGGAGGAGGGTGAAAACGGGTCTGGACTTTGAGAAGAACGAGGGAGTGGCAGGGAAAGGTGTGGTTGTTGTGTTGATGACCATGGCTGCAGGAGCATCCATGAGAGGGCGGTGTTCGGGTTTTGCAGAGGTGAACGGAAATGGAATTGGATCTAATTGGAGGGGCAACTGGAGGTCTATAATAGTAGGTGCAATTTTCCAAACAAAATGACATCAAATTACATTCAGATTTAAAAGAAAGGAAAAGGGAAAAAGTTGGAAAATTCGGAGCATTGTAATGTCAACATGGTAATGAAATTCCAAATATCATATTCTTATGGGAATTCATTCATTCATTCATTCATTTATTAACTACTAACCATGGTTAAACTCTAAAGTAGTCCTAAAATTCACAAAATGCACCGATTTAGTTTTTGATTTTTTAATTACACTAATTACGTTCTTCAGATTGCAAAAAATACATCAAGTTAGTCCCTTTCAAATTTTCCGTTCATATGTTTTGCGGGCGAGAGTGACGTGGCGAATTATTGCCACACTGGAGTGTCTAACGGTTGCATGATGTGACAATTAAAAGTCTATGACCCAATTTCATCCCAGATCCCTTTTTAAACCCTAACTCAGAAATAGCGTACCACTTCTTCCTCTCCATCATCTTCTTCGTCTTTTTCTTCTTCCTTGCTCATTCTCGTAGCTGTTGCTCTGCTAGTTGGATGATGGTTGGACGTGCAGATGAAGGAGAGGGAAGTTCTATGCGATCAACGATAAGGAGGCCAAGTCAGAGTAGAACATCGCGAGTACCAGAGCGGTGTGGGTGTGGAAAACGTCCTATGCTCCGATGGTCTGTAACGGAAACCCACCCAAATAAACCCTTATTTGGATGCCCGAATTACAACATGAGTGTTTCTTGAAGATTTGTTGTTGAGTATTTTGATGGTAACTGTTAAATTTTGTGTTCACAGAGTAGTGGAAGAAGATGGTGTGGGTTCTTTCGATGGACAAACATTGTAGAAAATGATAAAGAAAATTTGAAAGACATTGCGGCATACAATAATGAAGAAGTGAGCGTCAGTCTTGCTTTGAGGATTGGCAATTTGGAGGCTAAGTTAGGGACCCAGAAATATATGATACAAATGTTAGGATCGCTGTTTTTTTCCCTGTTAGTTGTTGTTTTAGTTGTGATAGTAAAAATGTAAGAACTGTTTTTGAAAGCATATGTTAATGAATGTATGGAAACTCTTTAGTTTATTAGCGTGTTCTTTGTAGATAGATTTTACAAAAATAGAATCCAAACTGAATGAACAGAAGAGGTAAATTGATAATAGTAGTTGTTGATTATAAACAAGACATTGTTAATGTAACACACTATCAAATGACCACATAAGGATAAACAAAATGATACAGCCACCAATTATGAAACAAGAAGACCCTCAAGTTTAAACTCTGTTAAAATATTTACTACCAGAAAAACCAAAATAAACCATACAGTCTAGCTATGAGCTAGTCTTGTAGGGAAATAACAAAATACTCAAAAAAAAAAAAAAAACAACCAATGCCCAAATCCCATATATATTCCGAAATCAGCAGCTAGAACATCCAATATCAAGTGTTTTTCTTCCTTGGTGCCTTGAACTGTGGTGTTGGAACAAACTTCATGAAATTTGCCAACCTTGAAGATGTAGTTGTACTTGCTCCTTGCATGGGATCAATATAAGTAGTTACTGGCTGTGGTGAGTCCCTCCATTTGGTTGGTAATTTATGTGGCCTTTTTGTTGTTGGTAGTGGTGCATGAGTTAAGCGTCAAAATTAGTATGAGTTAGTGTGAAAAGGGGAGTTATGAGTAGGAAGTAAACAACAAATGTTTTGGGACATTTTATACCTCATCTTGTGTTCCACCATAGCTTGGTTGGGATAATTCAACCTTTTCAGCTTGTGGTGCAGCCACTGGTGGTGGAAGAGTGTTTGTAACACCTGCACCAGAAGGAATGTCAGCTGCTTGTGGTCCCGAAGTGGCAGTGTTGCTTACTTCAGCTGCAGGTGTACTCTCAGTAAGAGTAGCTTTGGCTTTGGAAGCTGCCACAGCAACTGCTGCAGCTGCAAGAGCAGCAGCAAGCTCATCAGCTCTCTTCTGTTTACATCCCCTCTTGGTGTGACCCTTTACACCATAATATGTGCATGTGAATGGCTTCAGCTGTCTCTTTAGAGTAACAGTTTGCTTGGGTTTCTTATTTACACTAGTACTCTCATCAGCGTCCATTCTTCTTTTGGTTGTGAGTTTTCCTGATTTTTGTTTGATATTAGGAGCTTGCGGCTGATTATAGACTGATTTTTACCACATGGATTGTCCCGGGAGAGGATTGATGTAATGTTCATAGGTCTTCTTGTATGAATCCATTGTGACCAAGGGGTGACAGAAATCCTCTGGTCTCTTGTTGACCCGTGCAAGAGCAGCACAGGCATGAACACAGGGGATGCCTACAGTACACCAATCAAAAGGCAGTTCAAATCCAGACCATGTCAGGTAA
This sequence comes from Arachis stenosperma, assembly GCF_014773155.1. Lineage (NCBI taxonomy): Eukaryota > Viridiplantae > Streptophyta > Magnoliopsida > Fabales > Fabaceae > Arachis > Arachis stenosperma. Next base: position 82,833,929 of record NC_080377.1, read on the forward strand.
TAGTTCAAGTAAAAACACCTATTTTAAAAATAAAGATATTGTAAATGTAACAAAAATTACCTGTTAATATCCAGAATTGGCAGGTGCAAAGTCTTTTCCCTAGATCGACAACCATGTTTGTTGGGAGTCCATGGACCTCAAACTTTTCATAGTTTTCATCCCCGGTCTATATTGGAACCCAGTTCTTTGACTCTTTCCTAACCTTTTCTAACTGGCTCTGAATAACTGGAGGAAGTTTTCTGACGTAGTTGTTCAACTTTATCTTGTTCTTTGCAATGGACCTCATAATGAACATCCTTACCTCTTCAAGTAATGTGATGATTAGCTTGCTCTTAGCCTCTTTGATCCTTGCGTTGAAGACCTTACAATGTGTTGTTGCATATATTATCCAGCTTTGGCTTGTGGCTAAATTGAGACTTCGTTCATGAATTCCTAGGCCACTTGTTAAGGTATGTCCATGCTTCCTCACTGACTCTCTTGATCTTGTCCATGTTGCCAATAAAATCTTGGAAGGTGGTTGACCTTGCAGCATCGCAAAGGAGTCTCCTCAACTCAAGATTCTTCCATTGTTTGTTGAAATTTCGCCACATGTGTCATACACAGAAACGATGGTGGACCTATGGCATGACCTCCTCCACAGTAAATCAACCCCTGCATATGATAGAAAGATATAGCAAAAACCAAACTACTTATACCATCTATGCTAATCTCATGAAATCAAGAAGTTAGCATTATTCATACAAATTAAGACATAGAATCATTCATTGCAACTAGTTTATACAATAAACAGATATACATTTTGTCTACAACATAGAATCATTCATTTAGAACATAGAGCCATTCATTTACAACATAGAATCATTCATGTACAATATATAACCAATTACCTTATATATATCAGAAATGAAACACCACCCGTTAGTCTTATAGTCTCCTAAATCATCGTGGAGTAACTTCAAAAACCATTTCCAATTCTCCTTGTTTTCAACGTTGACTATATGAACGAAAAATTCGAGAGGGACCAACTTGATGTATTTTTTTCAATTTGGAGGACGTAATTAGTGCAATTGGGAAGTCAGTGACTAAATAGGTGCATTTTGTGAATCTCAGGGACCACTTTAGGGTTTAATTCTACTAACCATAATCAACCGCTATATATTTATAGCGAGGAGTATCAGTTCAGCATATTTTGTAATTTATAGTTATTATTAGTATTTTTAATGATGTGAGATTATATTTAATGATGTGAAATTATTTACTTTTTTTGTTAGGCCAAATTTTAATAAAAGTACTGATTTCATAAACTTTCTATGTGTGTGTGTGTGTGTGTGTTTTTCCAATGATGTAAAATTATTTACTTTTTTTTGTTGGGCCAAATTTTAATAAAAGTACTGATTTCATAAACTTTCTCTATTATAATATATATATATATATATATATATATATATATATATATTGTAAAGTTAGAAATGAGACTCGAATCCACGATTTTATGTGAATATAAAGAGACTATGTTATTTGAGTTATAGCTTGTTGCTATATATATAATATATATGATATTTAATTAATTTTTAACATATGTTTTATATATAGTTAATTTTAAATAACTAATTTTTTATAAATATAACATAGTTGTTGTGTTGATTTAATATTTTTTTAATAAAATGCAATAAAAATTAAAAACTCAGTTTAGAATTTAAATAAAATATATGAGACATTTTTGAAAAAAAAATCATTTATAGAATAATCATATGATATTTATAGATAATAAAAAAATAAATATATATTTTTTAAAAAAATAGATATTTCTTACATTAAACAAAAAGTTAAAATAAAATTCAATATTCGATTACAATAAATCATATCAAATAGAAATAAAGATAAATATGAGTTTTTTAGTTTCTTAATCTACATAAAATGTATTGCAAAATTTTAGAATATTATCTTTTCTTCCTCATCTAAGTTTAAATCATTTTCTAATCTAAAAATATTTCTATAAATAAAATACAAATTTTAATGTATCCTTTTTCATATCTCAGTCATATATACTTGTTCTGAGAGTTACTTGAAACGTTGATTTGGGGCTGAACGTGAGGTTTAGATCCCTTTGCATGGCAACGTCCGACTTGTCCATGCCGATGTATCGCCTTTTCGAGTTACTCGTGAGGAGGTGGGAGGTGGTACCTGCAAGAGACTCCGATACTTAAATTAGCAATGACTTTAGACAGGTTTTTAGTTGATTACAAAATAAATTATGTCTAGGGTGCTAGTGTATATATAGTAGAATTGATGACCACCTTTTTTAGTAGTTCCACCTTTGTTGGTGGATAAACGTTCCCTTTATTTTGGGAGTTTGTTAGGATCTATCTTTCAGGAAAGATAGAGATAATTGGAGAGATTCGGGGAGGCAGTTACTTACTTAGATAAGCATAAGCTAACCCTTTTCATCGTGTCTAACCTTTGTAAAGAGGTCAGGTATGTGGTAGAGACCACCCTCTTAGGTGGCCTTTTCATCCTTATTAGGCCTGGCTTTTGTGTTTTGGGACAGGGTATGAACAGTGCCTTTACTCGAGGTCGTGCTTTACAAAGTCGGATTCAAGCAATTAGATGACTGATGAATCCATATTTGACGATATATTTTAGTTTGATTTGAGTGGATTTCATCATATAAACCCACATTTATTCACCTAAATAGCATGCTTTTGTGTTTTCTCTATAAATTATGTCCAATTGTGAAAAATATGCTAATTTGTGCTTAATTTAATCAATTTTATCCCACTTTCATCCCATTCGATGCCTTGATGGTTTTGATGAGTAATTTCAGGTGTAATAGGTTATAATAGCTTGATAAGAGTGGAAGAAAAGCATGGAATTGGGAAAAAAACATGAAGAAATTAATGGAGAAGCACACACTGGCGTGTGCGTACGCATAACCTACTATGTGTACGCACAAGAACTACTCAGCCATGTGTGCGTACGCACAACTCCTTGTGCATACACTCAATAAGAAAATCAGCAAGTGTGCGTACGCACACACCTGTACGTACGCACAAGTCCCAGCACGTGACTCATTTTTCGCAAATCGCTGGGGGCGATTTCTGGGCCTCCAAAGCCCAGTTTTAGACCTTTTAAAGCTAATTGAGTGCTATATTAAAGAGGGCCTCTTTCCATGTTAAAGGGGGGAGAAATTAGGGTTAGTTTAGCATCTTGTAGGTCATTTTCTAGAGAGAGAAATTCCCCCTTCTCTCTAGAACCTAGGTTTTTTAGTTTAATTTCTTTGTAATTTCTCTTTTTAATTCTTGTTTTCATCTAGTTTTTTCTACCTTTCTTTGTTCTACTGTCTTAATTTCCTTTGTTTATCTTGTTAAGTTCTCATTTTGGCTATTTTCTATGTTTTTGAGCACTCTTGTTATTTTAATTTCCATTTAATGCAATTTATGTTTTATGTTCATTTAATGCTTTCTTGAGTTTTCATTATTATTTTCTTGCTTTTGGTTGTTAGACTTTATTTTTAATGCAATTTAATTTGATTTTATTTTCATGCACACCAAGTGTTTGATAAAATGCTTGGCTTAGTTTTCACTTAGTTTTTCTTCACTCTTGGCTTGAAATTGATGACTTTGGTGACCCTTGAGTCATTGATGTCCATTCTTGTTTGATATATTAGAGTAGTTAGTTGATGTGGTTTTCCTTGACTCTAATTGACCCATTAATAGTGTTGACTAGGACTTAGGGATTGAAATTAACTATGCCTATTTGACTTATCTTCGATGTAAGGTTGACTAAGTAAGATTAACTCTTCATAATCATCATGTGTTTGTGGTCAATGGCTAGGATAAGTAGCCTTAGCTCTCAATTACTTGCCAAGAGGTTTCTTCCCCCATAGCTAACAAAAGAACATTTTATTGCAACTCCTAGGAAAGATGACCCGAATTTTAATTACTCTCGGTTAATTTGTATTAGAAATATCAAAATTTGATTGAGAGGATCCATTGCCGGTTTGGACTATACTTACAACGGAAGAAATTCTATTTTATCTAAATTCTGAATTGGCATAATTCTCTCTTATCAATGACCAAGTCAAAATGTTGAGCTGTGGAGAAGTTGTTTAGTAGTTTTGAGGTCTGAAGCCAAGGAGGTCGGTCGACTCAACATGATTTGAATGATGTAACGTTTTCGTAATGTTACTCTGTAGCTATTTGTGTACTTTTTCCTTACGCTATCATTTTGTTGTAGTATAGTTGTTACTTTATTGTTTTGTAACATGATATTACTAGTCATTTTTATGTTCTGTTCGACTTGCTCTCCTTATATGACTTGTTTTTGGCTAAGTCTTTTTTCTAGAACTGATTTGTACAACTCGTTCTTTCCGAGTTGTTTAAGGCTTATAGGCTCTGTATGACTAGTTTTAGCACATCTTACTTAACCAGAAAATATTTCTTGTCCTAGTTTCGTACAACTCATTCTGTTCAAGTTGTTTTGAGGATGCATGACTTGTTTTAATAGAAATCACCTTTCTAAAACTTATTCTGATTTTGTACAACTCGTTTTATACCGAGCTGTTTTGTAAATTTGTTGCACGATTTTGTGTTTGGTACAAATTGCTTATTTCAAAACTCGTAACTATTTCTGAGCATAACCTCATCTTGCTCGTTCGATGCGAGTAGTTTTAATGTTTTACAATTTTTTTCATTTCAAATTGTTTTAATTAAAATGTGACTATTCCTTGATCTAATTTTATACAACTCGTTTAAATCCGAGCTATTTTTAGGACTTCACAATTTGTTTTACAACTTGTTTACTTTGAGTCCTTTTAAAGTATCAAATCATCTTTATAGGCATCAGACTTCGTTGCTTTATCCATTGTGCACTTGCTCGAGGTCGAGCTTTATGAAGTCGGACTCGACAAATCAAGCGAGTAGAATTTTTTAATGAACTCTTTCAATGATTTGTTTAACTCATTAAAATTGAGTTGTTTCTAGAGTGATAGAATTTTATACAACTTTTAATACAAATCGCTTAGATCATATGGTAATTTTTTACTTGATTTCGTTCAACTCATCAGCTTGAGTTATTTTGAATTATCAAGCCATATTATAACCATTGGTCATCAATTTGAACCTCGTCACTTTTTCCGAGCGACAATAAAAAAATTCGAATCATGATTTTTGTGCTTTGTCAAGCATAAATTGGCGCCTTAGGTAAAGAGATTATATGTTTATTCCATGCCCTTTCTAGTTTTTACAAGGTTATCATCCTTGTGTATGATATAACTCGTTTTTACCCGAACTATTTTAATTGGAGGATTATTTTAACGTTTCAATTTTTTTCAAAATGTTTACAATCCTTTCTTTCCTTTCCAACTCGTTTCTTTACAAGTTGTTTGGTTGAAGGATTCTTTCCAACTCGTTTTTATTTTTTACAACGTAGTTTATATCGAGTTGTTTCAATTTTGCTTTAGTAATTTATTTTGATATAAATCACTTTTTAATGCTTTGCTTTAATGATTTGTTTTGATACAAATCACATTTAAAGCCTTGCTCTCAGGTTGACATGACTTGTGCTTGATATAAGTTCATTGAAAGTATGATTGACTAGCACAACTCATTTAAACCGAGTTATCCTTATATTATGGTGGATGCTAAAATAAGTTTTCTTTGGATAACTTGTTTTTGTGAAGTTTGTTGCATTTTATACTACTTGTTTTTAATACAGGTCATTTATTTTTGGAACTTGTAGAGATGAGCTCGTTGGCTTGGAATTTTGTATGATTTATTTGTTACTCGTATGGGTGACGTTAGTATTTTTGCCAGTAAAGAATTTCATAAAAACAGTCGCGTTGTAGATATAGTCTCTAAACCGACAGAAATTCCTTCGTACAAACGTTTTGGTTGTCACAAGTAACAAACTCCTTTTTAAAATTGATAACCGAGTATTTAAACCTCAGGTCGTCTTCTCAAGGAATTGCAGGGAGGTGTGTTCTTATTATTGGCTATGAAAAAGGTAAAATTGGGGTTTTTGAAATTTGGGCAATGGGCACAAGCATATTTAAATAACAAGTAAAATAAATTAACAGTAAAATAAACTCTTGGCGAGGTATAAAGACTGGAGGTCCTATCCTAGTTATCCTTATCAATTATGAAGAGAATTGGATTCTTCTCCCACCTTGTTAACCTCTAACTATGAAGGTAAGTTAAATGGATGAATTAATTCGAATCCTCAAGTCCTAGTCTTTCCTTGGGAAAGGCTAGAGTTATTGGAATGTGAATTAATGAAATGAAGAAATCCAATTTTCAATCAATAATGAGTTTGATAACTCTAGAGTTACCAATTTATTTAACCAAGGCCAAAAGAAAAGGAAATTGAAGCTGCTGGAATAAAAAAATGCTTTCAGATGGGAAGCAAGAATCATGTAAATAAAAGAAAGCAATAATAACTGAAATACCTCAAATAATATTAATTCAAAGAAAATCATAACATGAAAGAGTTCACAAATTAAATTGGGAAAAATAAAAATAAAGAACCTGAGATTGAGAGTCACTCCTAAAACTAAGAGAAATCATAAATCCTAATCCTAAGAGAGAGAGAGAGGAGAGAACCACTCTCACTAAAAACTACATCTAAAAATATGAAAAGTGAATTATGAGTGCATGATTATGAATGGATGCGTTCTCCCACTTTATAGCCTCCAATCTGTGTTCTCTGGGCCGAAAACTGGGTCAGAAATAGCCCAGAAGTCACTTTCAGCGCTTTTTGATCCGTACAGATCGCAGAAAAGTGACGCGGCCGCAAGGCTCACGCGGCCGCGCGGGTTGCGTTTTTGCCAGGTCACGCGTCCGCGTGACTCACGCGTTCGCATCGCCTGGCGTCGGGGCAGCTATGGCAAATTATATATGAAATCGAATCCCCGGACGTTAGCTTTCCAACGCAACTGAAACCGCGTCGTTTGGACCTCTGTAGCTAAAGTTATAGCCGTTTGAGTGCGAAGAGGTCAGGCTGGACAGCTTAGCAATTTCTCCAACTTATTGTATTCCTTCCACTTTTGCATGCTTCCTTCCCATCTTCCAAGCCATTCCTGCCTTATAATATCTGAAAACACTTAACACACATATCAAGGCATCTAATGGTAATAAGAGAGGATTAAACATGGGGAACTTAAGGCCAAAGAAGCATGTTTTCAATCAAAGCACATAATTAGGAAGGCAAATGTAAAACCATGCAAATAGTATGAATAAGTGGGTAAAGAGTTGATAAAAATCACTCAATTGAGCACAAGATAAACCATGAAATATGGGTTTATCAACCTCCCCACACTTAAACATTAGCATGTCCTCATGCTAAGCTCAAGAGAAGCTATAAAGATGAAGAGGAATGGTAGAATGTATGAAATGCAACCTATAAATATGAATGCAACTACATGCAAAATGTTTCTACCTACTTAGTTAAAAATAAATGAGTTCTTCAAGACAAATATAAACTGGATTTCACTAATTCAAATCATAAAATACAATACAAATAACTTGCAAGAAGAAGATAGCTCATGAAAGCAGGGAACATAGAATTGAGCACTGAACCCTTACTGGTAGTGTATATTATTCTAACTCTCAAGTGTCTAGGGTTAATTCTCTCAATTCTCTACTAATCTTGCTTTCTATAGCTTGCTCTTCATCTAACAATCAACAAAAATTTAATGCACCAATACACAAATCAAGAGGTCTTTTAAGGGTTGTAATGGGGTTAAGGTCAAGGTAGAATTGTATTTGGCCAAGTGGACTAAAATTTGAATCCTTAATTAACATAAACTATTCCACCTAACTTAGGACAATCCATGTAATCATAATATAAAATCTGACTTCCCATTAACTATGTTTTCCACATATTCATGCATTCTAATTTCAAGTACAACTCATATGCATTGCTTTCACCACTTACTTTGGGGCATTTTGTCCCCTTTCACTTATTTTGCTCTTTTTTTATATATTTTTCTCAATGCATATGATTAATTTATTGAATGCATGAACATGTCCTAAATATTTCTTTCACATTTTCAGAAAATTCTAACATACTCAATTCTCAAACCAGATATTTCCAAACCCACTCTTCCCCATACTTAATTCATAAGCATTCTCACTAGTCTAAGCTAATCAAGGATTCAAATTAAGGACATTATTGTTTTTCGCTTAGAGTTAATGATGTGCTAAAATAAAGAACAAAGGGGTAAAATAGGCTCAAAATTGGTTTGCAATAGATAATGAAAAAGTTAAGGCCATATGGGTATGTAAGCTCAGTGAAACAAGGCCTCAATCATATAAGTGTATGCATACATTAAACAATGGAAATATAGAATCAAGCAAGACAAAGATCACAATTTTAGAGAGAAAAGCACTCACCAAAAATAAAATATTGGTTGATAGAATGCAACCAATCAAATAGGCTCAAAATCTCACTGGTTTTGTGTGTTCAAGCTTTAAACCATGTTCCAAAATAATATTTCTTTCATACAAGTTTTTCAAAAAGTTTTATTCAAATTAGTGAAATACTATAAAAATTTCTTGAAAAAAGAAAATATTACTTCAATCAAGTGGTGAAATATGCACAAATAAAACAGACATGCAATCAAACATGCAAATGCAACAATGGAAAATAAAGATTGGTGTTAAGAAGGGACTAACTGACCTGCGGAGATCAGTATCGACCTCCCTACACTTAAAGATTGCACCGTCCTCGGTGCATGCTGAGATGTACAGGTAGGCGGGTGGCTCCGCAGCTTGTGCTCTTTGTGTTCCTTTCCTTGCCAGTGGTATAAGAGTAGCGTTCTCTTTACCTTTCTTGGTGGCCATCCTGAAAGGAAACGAGAAAAGACATTAGCATTCAAGGTTTATAGAAAGGAGAAGAATAGGAAAGGTGGTAATCAATGCACAAGTATGAATAATGATGTGAACACATGGTCATGACTACATGTGGCAAATCAACAGTGGAAATATAGCAAGTGCATGTGAGGAAAATTGAATGCAAGGTGTTTATTGGCATGCTGGCAACGGGCATGAGAAGCATAGGTCAAGCATTCAATGTCCAAATTAGATTACCAAGTCGCTCAAATTAATAAGATGTTTGTAAAAACAATTATATCTAAGTAATAAAATAGAAAAGGGGTTTTGTGAAAAGCAGGCATATAGAGTAATAGATTTAGAAGAAATCTAAAAATAGTGCAAAATGCCATATGGGCGTTTTCACAGACACATAGCATGCATGTTAAATAAGATATGGAAAATATTAATTAGAACATGCAATTAACCCTTATAATAATATGGAATTGTTTAAACAAATCCCAAACAAATCCATAAGCAACATAAAAATAATGACCCAAATAAAATTCCAATACCAATGAAAATAATGCAATGAATGAAAGTATGCAAATAAATGAAATAAAATGAAAGAAAAGAAGAATGAGAAGTGAAAGAAAGGAAGAAGAGGTAAGTAAGAAGGAAAGAAGAAAGAAGAAAAGATAGAAAAAATTAGGATTGGGGAAGAAAAGATAAGATATTTGGCAAATTAGGATAAGCTGTGCGGCGTAAGCGACGCGGACGCGTGGGGCACGCGGTCGCGTGACTTGCGCTGTAAGTTAATCGACGCGGTCGCGTCGGTCACGCGGTCGCGTGACTCAATTTATGCTACTGGCGCGAGGGCAGCCTCGCCCTCGCACAACTCTCTGTTCAAAATCTTATTTTGCCAAATTTTGGGTGACGCGATTGCGTGAGTGGGCTGCAAAAAGGAATGACGCGGCCACGTGAGCCATGCGTCCGCGTGGATAGAATTGTGCGTTCAGCACCAATCCAGCACCACTCTCGCACAATAATTCGTAGTGCACCCTTTTTACGTCGACTTACAGGGCCACGCGATCGCGTGGGTGACGCGGTCGCGTGGGAGGCCAAAGTTCCACATGACGCGGTCGCGTGGGGTAAAATGATGCTAAAGGCGCGGCTCCAGCCACGCTCTCGCGTGACTCTCTGTTCAATGCTTTTCTTCCTTGCGCACTAGTGATGCGGACGCGTCAGCGACGCTGCCGCGTCGCGTGCGTATTTTTCCTCTTTTTATTTTTTGAAAAATGCAGAGTGCAGTATGCAGAATGCAATGCTTAATGTGAATGCTATGCATGATTTCAGGTTCAATAAAATAAAATAAAACTCAAAAACAAACAAAACGAAATAGAATAAATTGAAAAAGAACGATCATACCATGGTGGGTTGTCTCCCACCTAGCACTTTTAGTTAAAGTCCTTAAGTTGGACATTTGATGAGCTTCCTGTCATGGTGGCTTATGCTTGTACTGATCCAGAAATCTCCACCAATGTTTGTATCTCCAGTAACCTCCGAGGTCCCAGACTAAGCATGTAAAGCCCTTACGAAGCTTCAAACAGATTCTTAGGCTCCCGGGGTGACAAATGTCAGAACAGATTCCAGGATCCTAAATCTTGCCTTTACACCCATCTTCTTGTTGATCATTAGTGTTCCAACCGGGTGGCAGGCAATCTGAATTCTCACTAAAGCGACCAAACAACTTCCTAGACCCATTCAGTTGAGCTTTGCACCAACCTTTGCGTTTAAACCTTGAGCTTCCAACCATAATGAACCTTGCAGGACAATTCTTACCACTGACCATCTTCCTCTTACTCTTAATGCCACAAAGAGCTCTAAGTTGACCATCCGTCTCCAGTAGCCCATATTCAAGTGGAATTAGAAAGCTAAGGGATATGAATTTTACCCACTTGAATGTTGTGAAGGATGGTAGCAACTTAGGGGGAGGTGTTTTTAATGAAATTGCAAGCTCCACTCCCTTGTGCTCTTCTCTGATAATTACCACCTCTTTGCAAGCTTCTTCAATTTCAACCTCTTTCTCTTGGTAGCTTTCTTCCAATTCAATCTTTTCTTCATTGCTCACCAAGGGCATGGGAGGTTGTGCTTCTTCTTATTGAATCTCCATCTCTTGATCAACCTCTTACAAGTCTTTAACTGTGATATGCCTTGGAGGTTGTACACCCTCCTCAACATCAAATGCAACCGTCTTGAAAGGAGGTTCTATGTCTTGACTTTTCCATGGAGGTTCAGCATCTCCTAAGTCTTCAACCACTGCCTCCTCTTCTTCTTTAATAATTTCGGCTTCCTCCACTTGTTCCAATATCAAATCGTGCTGCTCACTATCCACTGGAGTTTCGAGTGTCTCCTTCATGCTTTGCTCTTCTTTTGATTCTCCACATGTAGCCATGAGAGTTCTTTGAGTGCTCAGATATTGGGAAGCTATTGTATTTACTAACTCGCCTAAGGTGTCCACAAAATCTTGCACACTCTTATTTATCCTTTCTTGCCTTTCTGAAGAATTTTGAAGAAAAACACAAAGTTTGTCATCCATTGGAGGTTGGGATGGATATGAGGATTCATTGGTTGGGAGAGATGGTTCATAATAGGAAGGTGGTTCATCTTGATAATTATATGGAGATGGAAAATATTGAGGTGGTGGTTCTTGTGAGTAATTGGGTTGGAATTGGGGTGGTTCTATATATGGTTCATATGGCTCATAAGGTGGTTGGTATGGTGGTTGAGGGTTAGGGTTATATGGGGGTGAATGGCGGAAAGGGGCTTGTGAGTATGGTGGTCTAAAGTCATGTTGAGGAGGGGGTTCATAGGCATATGGTGGTGGTTGTTGATAATCAAAAGAGCGCTCACCATAGCCATCATCTTGATATGCATCACAGAATGGTTGTTGATAGTCCATTGAAGGTGGTTGTTGCCATGAGGGTTGATCAAATCCTTGTAGCTCCTCCCATCTTTGATTGTTCCAACCATGGTGCATGTTGTCATTATAATCTCCTCTTCCTGCAACATAATTATAACCAGACTCATAGCCAAAGGGGTGAGAGTTCATGGTAGTAAGAGAAAATAAAAACAAAAATTAATAAAAAGAAAACATTTTGAAAAAGATATAATTTTTGAAAAAAAATATGGAAATATTTTTGAAAAAGATATGATTTTTGAAAAAGATAAGATAAGATAAAAAAATTTTAAAATAAAAATCTGAAAATTTTTTTTTTGAAATTTTTTTTTGAAAATATTTACAATAACCAATAATAAGGCACACGTTTGCAATTCCCCGGCAACGGCGCCATTTTGACGTTAGGATTTTTGCCAGTAAAGAATTTCATGAAAACAGTCGCGTTGTAGATATAGTCTCTAAACCGATAGAAATCCCTTCGTACAAACGTTTTGGTTGTCAAAAGTAACAAACTCTTTTTTAAAATTGATAACCGAGTATTTAAATCTCGGGTCGTCTTCTCAAGGAATTGCAGGGAGGTGTGTTCTTATTATTGACTATGAAAAAGGTAAAATTGGGGTTTTTGAAATTTGGGCAATGGGCACAAGCATATTTAAATAACAAGTAAAATAAATTAATAGTAAAATAAACTCTTGGCGAGGTATAAAGACTGGAGGTCCTATCCTAGTTATCCTTATCAATTATAAAGAGAATTGGATTCTTCTCCCACCTTGTTAACCTCTAACTATGAAGGTAAGTTAAATGGATGGATTAATTCGAATCCTCAAGTCCTAGTCTTTCCTTGGGAAAGGCTAGAGTTATTGGAATGTGAATTAATGAAATGAAGAAATCCAATTTTCAATCAATAATGAGTTTGATAACTCTAGAGTTACCAATTATTTAACCAAGGCCAAAAGGAAAGGAAATTGAAGCTGCTGGAATAAAAATGCTTTCAGATGGGAAGCAAGAATCATGTAAATAAAAGAAAGCAATAATAACTGAAATACCTCAAATAATATTAATTTAAAGAAAATCATAACATGAAAGAGTTCACAAATTAAATTGGGAAAAATAAAAATAAAGAACCTGGGATTGAGAGTCACTCCTAAAACTAAGAGAAATCCTAAATCCTAATCCTAAGAGAGAGAGAGGAGAGAACCTCTCTCACTAAAAACTACATCTAAAAATATGAAAAGTGAATTATGAGTGCATGATTATGAATGGATGCGTTCCCCCACTTTATAGCCTCCAATCTGTGTTCTCTGGGCCGAAAACTGGGTCAGAAACAGCCCAGAAGTCACTTCCAGCGCTTTCTGATCCGTACAGGTCGCGAAAAAGTGACGCTACCGCATGGCTCACGCGGCCGCGCGGGTTGCGTTCCTGCCAGGTCACGCGTCCGCGTGACTCACCCGTTTGCGTCACCTGGCGTCAAGGCAGCTATGGCAAATTATATATCAAATCGAATCCCCGGACGTTAACTTTCCAACGCAACTGGAACCGCGTCGTTTGGACCTCTGTAGCTAAAGTTATAGCCGTTTGAGTGCGAAGAGGTCAGGCTGGACAGCTTAGCAATTTCTCCAACTTATTGTATTCCTTCCACTTTTGCATGCTTCCTTCCCATCCTCCAAGCCATTCCTGCCTTATAATATCTGAAAATACTTAACACACATATCAATGCATCTAATGGTAATAAGAGAGGATTAAACATGGGAAACTTAAGGCCAAAGAAGCATGTTTTCAATCAAAGCACATAATTAGGAAGGCAAATGTAAAACCATGCAAATAGTATGAATAAGTGGGTAAAGAGTTGATAAAAACCACTCAGTTGAGCACAAGATAAACCATGAAATATGGGTTTATCAATGGGTCAAGTTGTTAAATCGTATTTATTCCTCAAGGGGCATATTTAGTTAAGTTACTTTTGCGATTTGTTCTAAACACAAATTTTTAACCTATTTGGCCCTAGCTGTTTCGAGGTATTTTTTTTTTTCAATTTGCATATGTAACTTCTTTTCACCAGTTATTTTCTTGTCGCTTTATCCGAGCGACCTCTATAGGGTCGGTCTGTGATTTTTGCGATTTGTTGAGCTTCAATTGGTGTGTTTTAATTGTAGAAAATTAATTTCCATGAGAAATTTTATTGTCTCCTTATGTTGGAGGCATGTCATGACCTGAGCAGTTCGTTACCCTTGAGATCGGACACTTTGTAGTAACCATTTCCTAAGATTTTAGTAATCTTGTAGGGTCTTATCCAATTTATTGTCGACTTTCCTTCGCCCGACCTCAGTAGTCGGATATTATTTCTTATTAGGATGAGGTCTTTTGTGGCGAGTCTTGTCGTACCCGTAGCCAGGGGCGGAGCTTTTCATGGGCAATGGGGCCCATGGCCCCCCACCCCCAAATATTTTATATAAAAATGTGTAGGATTTTGTTAGGTAGATAATAATTTTTGTAAACAATGTGAACAATAAACTCTAAAATAGGTCCAATAAAGTAAAAATACACTACACTCCCAAATTACCCACCTAAATCTTAATATTAGGATAATCATTCGTACACCTAGTGAATTGAACATCCGATATATCCATTGTTCATATTATTTAGTATTTTTATTGTCTACCTATACTTTTCTAAATAAATAGTACTTCTTCAAACATATTATTTAGCTAATTTGGCTGTCCATCTTTTCAGTAAAGTTATTTATGTATATTCGAAACTTACATAATTCATTCACTTGGTAACATTTTATGCCAAATTTAGTATAATGGGCTTTAGACTTTGGTTTTTTACCTAATTGAAATTTTACAAATTGAAAAAAAAAGCTGATATATTGGACTATAATAAACTTTGATAATTAGTTTTTGATAATAATTTAATTTAATATTATTTTAAGTTTTATTAATTTTTTAGATACAAAATTAAGATATTTAATAAATATTAGTGTTATAATATTCAAAGTTTCAATTTTTTAATTTTCAAGTTAAATTCTAAACAATTATAATTTCATGTATTATCTTTGAAAAATTACATAATTTTTTTATCGATTTATTTTAATATTATTTATATTTTTCTATTTTTTTAATTGATTTTTTTATCAATAAAAAATTTAAATTATCAATTAGCGTATATTATAATTTTTAATATTTATCATTGTAATGACAATTTCTTTTACATATTTAATATTTTATATATTCTAATTTTTTTACAAATATAATGATAAAAATCAAATAATTATATTTTTTTAAAAGGAAGGCTAATGTTCAAGAAAAAAATAATATAATCTATAATATCAACATTTATTGATAGTTTCACTATTCTAATAAATCATGAAAAAAGTGATTCAATACAAGTATATAACCTTTAAAGATTCAAATAATCATAACTAATTAATAAATTTGATATTATTTGTTTGATCTTAGTTCTTTAAAATGAAATTCTAAAAATAGTTAGTTTTAAGTTTGGCAATATCACCGAA
Organism: Arachis stenosperma; assembly: GCF_014773155.1. Taxonomy (NCBI): domain Eukaryota; kingdom Viridiplantae; phylum Streptophyta; class Magnoliopsida; order Fabales; family Fabaceae; genus Arachis; species Arachis stenosperma. The sequence goes on from NC_080377.1 coordinate 82,849,209, forward strand.
ATAAAAAAATAAAATTAAAAGATGTTATGATAAATAACATCAATATAAAAAATATTTAAATAATTATTATTTATCTGGTATAAATTATCCAAAATGATTTCAATATGTTTGGTTTAACAATTTTTCTTTGTAACTAAAATAAAAATACAACATATTATTTTCTATTTTTTATATTATATATTGGCCCCCTCAAAATTTCTGTTCAAGCTCCGCGACTGCTCGTAGCCATACTTTGTCTCAAAACCTCTTTTCTTATCCGAGTTTGCTCTCCAATTTCTAAAAAGGAGGCCGAGTTCTTTTTTTGTGTGTGCTCCGACTTTATTGCAGAATGTTGCCCTTGATTTTTCTTTATTTATATCGGTGGAAATCATGGCTTCTGTGCCATATATATGTTGAAAGGGAGATTATTCGGTGGTAGTTTGAGTTTTTTTCATATGCTTATAGCATTTGTTTGAGTTCTGAAAAATCACTCAATAGAAGTCTACTCGTAACAACTTTTTGCTGGTGACTTGCTCCAGATGAATACCACAGATTTTACTGTAGGTTTCATCTAGAATCTCTTGTATTCGAAGTAGGGATGCACTTTGATAGAGGTGTTAAGATCCCTCTTTTATAGAGAATATTACAAACTAAAGTGTAGTGTTGAGCTTCTTTCATTAATCTCCGTGCCTCCCTTTACTCTTGAGGAAGGATGTTGAATTTGATATATTCAACGCTTGGAGTTATCCATCCCTAGATTGTAAGGATGTCTGTCTTGTTGACTTCTTTTGATATTGAAGGTGGCTGTAGTATTTCTTGAATCAAGATTTTATTATTGTCTCCGGCTTTGTACTGGCTAGCTTGGAGAGGGCATCAGCTTGACCATTCTGCTCTCGGGTTATATGCCTGACCTCTGTTTCATGAAACTTGGCTAATTTTTTCCAAATACCCCTTCATAGTAGGATCTTTAGTTTGGTAATCACCATTGATTTGTTGGGTTATTACTTGTGAGTTGCTTAAACATTGTTCTCTTCAAGGCACCAAGTGCTTTGGCCATTCGAAGGCCGACAAGCACGACTTCATATTCAACTTGGTAGTTGGAGGCTGAAAAATCGAACTTTAATGAGAGTTCTTCTTGCTGAGTTCCTTCTTCATTCTTAAGGATGATCCTTGTCCCTCTACCAGCTTTGTTTGATGATCCACCTTCCAGTCGTGGAACATCCTTTTTGCTCATCGGTATATTTTGTAAGGTAGTTGGCCAAGTATTGCAACTTGATGACTGTCTGAGCTTCGTACTTCAAATCGAATTCGGATAGCTCTACAACCCACCGTAGCATCTGCACTACAATATCCATTTTTTGGAGGATATACTTCATGGTTTGATTAGCTCGGGTTTTGATGGTGTAAGTTTGAAAGTGGGGTCACAATCTCCGGGATGTTAAGATCAAAGTATATGCAACTTGCTCAATTTTCTGATAAGTGAGCTCAGCTCTTTGTGGTACCTTTTTAGTGAAGTAGGCGAGCTTTCGTCCAACGTCTTCTTCTTTAAATAGTGTAGCGGCTACCGTTTTGTTGACGACAGCTAAATATAGGATAAGCTCTTCTCCCGTTTTATATCGGATAAGAATTGGAGGCTGAGGCAAGAATTTTACGAATTCTTGAAAGACTTTTTCATATTCTTAGGTCCATGTGAAGTCATGTCTCATTTCAAACAGGTCAGGTTAGCTTCAATGCCCCCTTTGGGTGGGCATGAACCCCATAAATTTTTTTGCTTCTACGATGAATTTGTACTTTGTGGGATTTAGCCTCATCCCATGGTGCCTTATTGTTTGGAATACTTCTGTCAAGTCGGATAACAAGTCGTGTTCACTCTTTTTAGAGGAGACTTTAATTGTTCTGTCTTCTGCAAGTCCTCTTGTGATAGCGTGGATGCGTTGATCCAAAGTGCTTATAGATTTTTTGTGATCTTTTTCTATCGTTGTATTCCTATCTTCTTTTGTGGTCCAACGTCATTGTAGCAATGTATAGTAATCAGTCCGACTTCTTTCATTATTGTTTTAGATTGGCAGAGGAGGAGATATTTTTCTGTGGCATATTCTTATGTATATACTTACTAAAAAAATACGTAATAGAATGTAGGAGTGATACATATTACCTCGGACCTGTGTCTCTTCTGGTAATGACTTTGATGCCTCCTTCATGGAAGTGACTATGCTGCAAGGAAGACTTATATTTATGTTGTCTTCAATTTCACCGTACTTGATTGTGCAGTTGTATTTTTTGTGCTAACAAATCCGTCAAACAAAGTTCTTTTACAAGACCTTTTGTAGATTCTGCCATTAAGTCTTTAATTAGACCGGTTATTTTTTCTACTGGAGAGTAATAGGGGTCTTGTTTACTTTTTTCCTTCTCACATATTTTCTCTTGCTAATTGAGTTTCTTTTAATGTTCTTTTTTTTAATTGGCTTTTGAGTTCGTTTTAGTTTGCTTTCTACAATGACTTTAAGACGGTGCTTTCTTCTCCTTTATTTTGGGTATACTTTCTTCTTGGATGCCATCCATCTTTATTGGTGTGAAAATAACATCAAATTCTACTCCAAGATTATTTTTTTTATATTCATTGGCAATGATGCAATTTATAGGCAACCAACAAAAGATGTGCCATGAGAATTTCCAGTGTTATTCACTGCTTTGTTGTAATTGATTTGTGAATTCAATGAAGAAAAAACTGAATTCATCAATTCATTGGCTGATTGGGTTGCATTTAAATTGGCTGATGCTACATTTTCTGACATAAGTTGGGAAAAAATGTTTTATTATTTTTATCTACAATGTTTTTCATTCTTTCTTTAATTACTAACCAATATATTGTATCTTATTTATTTTTTTCATAAAATCTATGTATTTAAAACATACAACTGCTCCATTTTCATGAGTGGGCAGGCACGGACCCAAGTAGAAGTCCACAAAAATTTTGATAAAAAAACATAATTATATATAAATGTTAATATTTATTTTTTTGTTATATTATGTTTATTCCTAAAATAAATAAATAAATTAACTAAAAAAATAGTAATAATTAGCTTCATGATATTAGCCAATGTTCTGAAAACCGGTTCAGACCGGCCGGTCGAACCGGTTGAACCGTGAACCGTTACAAAAAAGAATCGAACAAATGTTAAAACCGCTAATTTCAAAAACCGTAATTGAACCGTCGAATCGGCCGGAAACCGGTCGGTCGAATCGAACCGTGACCCGGCCGGTTTTTTGAATAAGGAACAAAACGCCGTCGTTTCTATATGCTACACACTAACAGCCCTAGCCAAATTCCATTATCCAGACTCCAGCATCGAATCCAGATCCAGAACGGCCTCTACCTCAGTGCCTCTCTCACGCTAAGTTCAGGGCTCCTCTCATCAAGCTCCTGGTCATCTGTCCAGCCACCACCTGCTACCGCCATCGTCGGAACTTCGAACAGCCGCCGCATGCTCCCTCACTTCCCCTCCATCTCACCGCAGCCCTCGCAACCTTCCTTCCCTTCCATCGCGCAGCCACCGTGCGAACGTGGAAGCCTCCATCGCGCAGGTTCCCCACTTCTCCTCCTCCTCCTCATTCAAATACAGGTATACAGCCCCCCGCCCCCAAAACACAAACCCTAGGTTACTCCCCCACCGCCGCAAGGGTCTCACTCAACGTCGCCTCCGATGCGCTCAGACACCACCGTGTCTTCGTCCGGTCGTCTGCGGCTCTGCGCTTCTTCTTCATTCAACAATTGGTGCGGCTTCCTCGACCTCACGAAGGCAATGGCTTCATTTTTTAAAAATTTTCGTTCTCTGTTTTTTTTTTATCTTTGCTCAGAACATTGATTCAATGATTTGTTTGAGATTCTGCCTGAACATTGATTTTTTTTAGATTCTATTAGTGCTACTCAGATTGAAATTTGAATCATTGTTAGCTCTGCTCCTGTGATGTATTATTATGTTTTTTGGATTAAATCATTGAATAATTAGTTGATTTAGCTCATTTAATCTTTGTTGGAATTAAGCTGATTTAGTTCACTGCTTAATCTTGTTAACCTTGCATTAGTTTTCAAGTTGCTTGCTGCTTCAATTTAAAGGGATTGTGAATTTTAGTTTAAGCTGTGATTGAAGTTTCTTTCGTTGGGGGTGTTCTTCACTTTCCCAGTGAAGCTTAGCCTTTGATTCTTTGAGCATACAATACTGATTCTTACATATTTCTTTCTTTGTTGCTATGTTTTAAATGTTCCTATAAGTGTTGTGTTGTTGCTGTGTTTTAAATGTTCCTTTAATTCTTTATTGTGTTGTTGCTGTGTTGCCTTTCTTTTTCTTGAATGTTTGTATTAATTTGCTGTCCGAGGACCTGCACGCCGACTTGCATTCTTGGAATGAAGCTTTCCATGTTAAAACTTTTTTTGCATACAAAATGAATGTGGTTTGATAATTTCTAATTGATATAACTTATTGTGGGATGAGCTAGAGATTATTTTGAAGGTGTTGGGAAGAAAAGGAGGTTAAGCAATTGGAGAGCTAGAGATTACTTTTTTTTTTTTGCATACAGTGCTAGCCTTTTTTTCTATTAATCATTGTGCTGAACTTATTAAAATTGGTTTGAAAACTCTGTTAATTTATCTTGTTAAAATTATGTTTGAAAATTTTGTTAATCTTAGTTAAATATAGTTGATTTTTGTTAATCTTAATGTACTTATTTATATTTTATTTATTATTTTATTATAAAACGGTTATTTTGGTTGAATCACGGTTGAACCGATTGAACCAATAAACCAGTGAACCAGTCAATAGAACGGTTCGATGACCGGTTCGGTTTTCAGAACCTTGATATTAGCTAATTACAAGTTATTTGGAATATGTCTTAAAATATCAGTAGTTCATTTAAACAAGTGTCAAGAATTTAAATTTTACTTTGTACATATAATAATTTATTGGACAATGATAAACTCTTAAATGGAGTTCAGATCCACGACATATTAATTCTTGATCTGTTATGCTAGAGTATACTATGAAAAAAAAAAGATAAAATAAAATATCTATACATAAATTTTACTTTATATATTTTTGCCCCCATT